>NC_066344.1:5454545-5757575 GCF_024516045.1 Bombus affinis | reverse complement strand
ATCTTAATAATATTAATAGAAATGAGTATTGTTATATATTGTTAATAGAAATGAATAATCTTATGATATTTATACATCTTGTTAAAGCACAAGTTTTAAAAGCAAATTTAAAACCTCGAACAAAATACAAGAAAAAAAAAAAGGAGAGGAAAGTTTTAAGCGTTAAAAAAAATACGCAATTATTAGAGATATTCAATGATAAGAATGTAATTTAAAAAATGTTTTCAATTATACAACAGAAGCAATTGATAAAATACTCAACGCTAAAAATACAACTGGTATAAGTGATTCTTTTCATATAATAAAATAAAGAATGTTAATTTGGATTTTCGTTTTCGTCTGTGAAAATATACAGAAATATATTATCTTATCTCTCTTTCGAATATTATCTTTCTCATTTAATCTGTTGTTCGTGTGTATTTAACATTTGTACTTTTTAACATAACAAAACTTTATAAAAATCCATCCTTAGATATGTATATCACAATAATATGGAACAGTAATATTGTTTATTTGCTTATATTATTTGTTTCGCAGTTCCTAAGTATTTAAATACTATTCTTGTGAAGTAATGAGATTCGTTATCGTGTTAACATGATTTGAAATCAATTGAAGGTCAAGATAGTAGACAGCAATTATGTTTAGCTGCTTAAACGAATCATCAAGTAATTTTCTTCAATGATCGAACTAAGTGGGATAAGTAACAAGGTTTTATACTATGCATATAAATGTGTTTTCTCGACTTTATCATACTCTGCTATTCTTTCCAAACGATCACTAAAAATTGAATTATTTGCAATACTACTCCGTACGTTCTTAAATTTGTTCCAAATTTTAGCAACATAATTATAATAACCGTTTTGCGTTTATAATACCAATAAAATTTCAAAAAGATCTACGTGTATAATATATTTAACATATCCATAGCAATTTTCTATGGTAAACATTCAAATATTTTCATGAATCACTATATTTACTATTATTATATCATACGTGAATATAGATTTAAAATATTTCTTCTATTATTCTTCTACTACTTATTTTCCACTTGATTATTTTACATTCAAGTAAATTTTCAGCTTTAAAATATCTAACTTACATCATCAAATTCAGTTCACCCTAACAACGATATTTATAGCGTCATTCTTCATCAATATTTTTCCATTTGTGCCAAACAAATTGGATGTTTTATCTGCTTTATTAATTATTATTTACTAACTTTTATCATTCATACTGTTTCTATGCCAGATTATCTGCAAATTGCGGAATATCGCGAAAGTGAGTGTTTTCTTTTTTACTGTACCCAACAGTTACTCACGTGCGTATTTATGTTACCCGTACTATCTCTATTCTTTACTATCGATACTATTGTACCGTCTCCATTCAACAATTGACACGTTATACGCGTAACGTACATATAAATTACTTCTGATCGAAGACTATCGCGGATGGTTAGTCAATTTACAGTCACGCCCTGGATACACATACCATTAGGATTAAGTGGAATTAACATACATGTACATGTTTGCCTACGCGGAATCATGCGACGGAATACACCTCGTAGACTTTTGCCGACCTCAATAACGTGACGTCCTATTAGCGGTTCGATCGCGCGGTTCGCCTAATTGCGTCAGACGTGAAATTAATTAATCATTACCAACCGGAAGGTAATCGCGATTTATCACGAGCACCATCGATTTGTTTTGCTACAGACGAGATGCAGAATGGACACGCGACGCGAGTCTGCTCTATATATTTATTTCCGTACGAGGTCTCCAAGATATTTATATGATACTTTTGTCAAATTTTACGACGATTACTAATTTTCCATGGATGATAATATTGGTGATTAGTAAAGTGCGGATTTCTATGGATTTGTGAAAAATTTTAAGACGCCAAAACGAATAGAATATACGTAATGTGCAGAAATTAGGGGTGCGCTGGAACCCTAAAACGTTGGGAACCCGACCCAATCCGTCTCAAGTATCCCCGTAATTCGAGATTGTCAGGATTCTCGAGAATTATAAAATTATATAGTTTACTATAATATTTTATAATAAAATGTTATATCTGTCGCATATTTCGTTATTACTTTTGCTCCATATTCTAGCTAGTATAATTTTAAAATTCTCATGAATCCCGCAAGTCTTGGGAATCCCGACTTGGTCGAGAATCATGAAACTCTCGGGAATCCCAACAATCTCTAGTTATGAGATACTTAGGAGATAAAAATTGGCTAGCCGATCTGATCCGATATTTTTGGAATCTCGCACACTTCTGTGTAAAAGTGAACCATTTTCTAGAGTGAAAATATCATTATTTTATCTAATAGAATTTTATTGGCAAAAAAACAAAATGCACGATACATTATGAACTTTACACGCTAAAAGAATTTTAGAAAGCGTTTGCATTAATTGTAAACACGAGGTTTATTATTTATTATTAACTCTATCATTTGAAATTCATACTGAATTTTAGAAATTCAGGAAAAAGCTTAGGAAACTCCACCATGAATTTTATAATATAACAGGTATAATATTTATTATAGTATCCGATTAAAGTATTATATACACATAAAACCAAATCTAGATTGATTCATCTAAAAGAAAAATGTACATACTTTTTCGGTACATAGTAGTTTCTATATCTTGAGATTGTATTATTGTTTTTTAATTCTGTGTATTCATCTGTCTATTTAAAATTAATGGAGAATCGCATTCTCATTACTCGTTCTTGCAATAATTTCTTGTAAACGAACTACTGACGCTAAGTCATAATAACTAATCTTGAAAAAAGTTATGCAAGTCACACGGACTAGTAAATCTATGATCTTGACACTTACAAACGAGATTCTTTGTAACAAAATTAGCAGTATTGTTAATGAAAACGAAGGATTGTTTCAAGAAAATTAACAGTTATTTATCTATACAATTTTATAGTGGAATATCTATTATATTTTCACACATAAACAATTATCAAATACAAATTGTCGATTAACATTTAAATTATCTAAGCGATATTGGAATATTTACTATTTGTTATTATTTAATACTATTTTGCGCATTTCATTCGAGCAGAAATTCTTAATATGCATACTAGACGATCAAATTATCTAATTGCGGGGTGAATGACTCGTTGAATCGTTGGATTCTGAAACAAAACACGTCCGCGTGTGCGTTTAAGCTCGCTTCGAGCACGTTTAGTACGTGTCCGCAATATTAACATTTTTTCCTTGAAATTCCCCGGGAACACCTGAATTATCATTTTTCAAGAAAACTAGACGTCAATTTGCCGGGCTACGTTTTCTCAGAAAGCAAAATTTTCTCACATCTCGCATTAGGTGATAAACAACTTCGCGTTTAACAAGTCACTTTTCAATTTTAAGTAGATTCGTCAGTCGTGTACATCCTTCGTAGCCTTCGTCACTTTAAATTACTCAATGCAAAACATTTTTAGAGTTTGATATTTTTTTTATAATAAACCGAATAATCATTAGTTTATTATAAAATACGCGTATTATTTGTTGTATTATAAAACATTAGGACATTATACCGTAGATATTTAGAATTAAAAGTTAGTTATACACGAAACTTAGAATAATTTCTAATGTAATATATAATGTTTCTGAAGGAATAAAAAGAATTTTCTGTTAAACAGAATCAGTAAACTTCTACCATTTGGACTATCGCACAACTTTATTATCAGACATATTTTGACAAACGGATTTAAGTTATGGAAGATCGGGACCTGCATTGATAGATGGGTAAGTAAGATCCTACAAAACTTCTACCATTTTCTACTAATTGATTAAACAGTATGCGTGATTTATAATTATTAATGGTATAAACATCTCAGTTTTATCTTGATTAATGCGTTATTCGTTTCATTGATCTTATTAAATGTATTACCAAAAATCTGGGAACAATGCTATATACGTTGCATAAATTGAAAATTGATTGAAAAGATATAAAGTACGTAAGGAAGGTAAATTAATAGCAATAAACATGAATAAGTTTGTAAATAAGATAATATTATATAAATCTCATTTTTGTAAAGTACACATATATTCACTTTTCATTTCTCATTCTCACATACGTTTTATCATATTCGTATCATATTCGAAGTCTTTCCTGTTAGAATTTTCTTAATTTATTTGTCTGACATTTACACTACTTGCACTTGATGTAAGCACTTGATGTAATTTGATTAAAAGGTTGATATTTTTGTCATATGTCGATTTGTTATATCTTGTCATGCAGTTGTGACAAAACACTCTGATAAGTTTCAATGGAATATATCAGCATCACTCATGGTTGACACAAAATCTCTATAAACATTTAGATCAACTGTTGTTTTCATTAATATCTCCAAACTATATATACATAGTTCCCAGAGATAAAATCAAAGACTTTCGTTTGAAGTATATTCTAAATATATATTTTTAATAATAATTGGGAAATGTTCAAATGCTTATGGGTGCGCTGTAGTGTATGAATATCGTTTACCATCACACTATTACTACCACCAAGACATAGATACAAGCCATCCTCGTACAAAACCAACTCACAACCCTTATCATTTATCCCTCTGTACGCGTCGTAAAGACAAGTATGATCATAGTCGTTACTACTTTAACGAGGTCCAGACGACACTTAACTTATGCATTCTCGTCACATGCGCCTCAGCAAATAGGTATGTAGGTGATAGAAACTTTTTTCCACGTGCAACACGCCCGTGATGACTCACTCCGAGTATGCATCGAGTCGAGAAATCGACTCTGCATCCTGATCGGAACACGATTTCCGTGAAACCGTTGGTTTCACCGTTGCGCCAAAATGCTTCCGTTTTCGTTGACAACCTTTTAACACTCCGACGATAATCCACACCAATGGTCATAATTAACAAAGATAATAAAACTTGTGTACATTATACAAACCTTTTAGGAACGAAAGTAGAAAATTGGACTTTGTCTCAATTTCACTATTTGGACATACGATTAGCGTACAATTTTTATCAAATGACAAATAATTCATTTTTATAATTATATTATTTACTTGCCGTAAAGAAGAGTTACAGAGAATTGCAAATTTCAAGATAGATTTTAATTTGTGTAGTAGAACTGTTGTTTATATAAATTGTATTTATTTGAACGATATTTTAGTTAGTATCTGGTTTAATAAATGAACTTACTGAATATACTTATAATATCTGAATTTGTGAATTTCTACTGTATGAAAAATCGTAGTTCTTAATTATATTTATAAAAGTGTGAAGCTGTATAAATATCCTCCTTCGAATTTCTATTTATACCGAATTATACCGAAATATACCGAAATATACTTTTGAATATATATTCAAAGTAAGAACATCTAAAAATCAGTATTAAATCTTTCTTGCCATTTTTCGAAAAATGTTGTCGATAACAGGTTGTTGTTAGTAGTAAAAGCAGCTAATTGATAAAGCGTTATTATTTCAATACGTAATCAATTGTATGAAATTCTCACGCTGATTAATCGTGTCGTCCCTGTAGCACGATCAAACGCGACTCGCGACAACTTAATGGAACGATAAGCTAGCGGTTAGAGAAAGCTGAGCTTGGTAAATTCGAACGGTATTCGAGTTCAGGTCTTGATAAATTCGACCATGATAATCGTGACGGAGATCGATGGTCTCGAATGAATTTAATTTCATTTTAATTTAATTTTCTGTTAGATGTCGTTTCTGTTCATTCTATGTGAATGGAATTCTTGGTAAGATAAAAAAAATAAAGTAAAGAGGATTTTATTGTGCTGATGTCGATGCTTTTGTGCGATGTTTTTGTCGAGTAATTGCGATGTATTGCGATTTACAATTTTCCTTTTTTTCTCATTCTCTTCTTTTTACATTTATTGCAGGTAAATTTCACAATTGTACTAGTACGATTAATGATATTTTTCAAGTTACAAGTTACGAAGCAGAAATTGATAAATTCTATTGTATAGTAGTAACAATTTTTCTAAGTTTATAAATTTAATTAATAAATTTCACAAATTGTCCTATTTAATATAAAATTCTAAAACAAAATTCCACATGAATGACGTATGACTTGCTCGATTGCTTAATTATGCAAAGAGAGTTCATGGGGATTGATAACTATACTGATTTGCATGAATCTCAATGATTAGTCTGAAACAAATGAAATGGATTTACATAGTATTGGAAAGACAGCAGAATGCTTACAAAGGAATTTTCTTAACGTTGAATTTCTCTGTTGCAGAATTTTTATTTCACCAATTTTTGCTTTCTTTTAGACACATATACAGAATTATATCAATAATCTGATTATTCATGATGAATATTCAAGGACCGCTAATATTTTTATTATAAATCCTGTTAATATTTGATGAGCACCTATTTAAGGATGATATTGATCCGTAAAATCGAGACTCTAAAGAAACGACATTTTATACGTATCAACTTAATATTTCTAAAAATACCTAATGTTACCTAATCTTGCCACGAGTATTATATTGGCTGATTAATAATATTGGAGACTGCTAATTTAACCGATGCATTTGCCTTATCCTCCTATAAAATCTATTAAAGTTACGTGTTTAAACTCTAGCATTTCGTTTCATACATAATAATCACATGGTCTTTTTTCAAGCATCTTTGAAATGTTGCAGGCATTCAATTCAGTCGATCAATCGAAACTGTCTTAAATATGCTTAAAATACAACGTTTCGAATAAGTTGAAATCATGTTCGTTCCACAGTCATTATTCTCCGTCAGATTTATCGTTGTCGAATTTATCAATCTCGAAAACAACATGTATCCGTTTTTTGTTCTTCGCGAGACTTATTTATTATTGCAACGAAGCGATGCATTTTAGCACATCTTCAGTACTTTAATGTATTGAAGTACACAGAGTGTTTCAGAATGAGTGTTAACAATCCAAAAAGTACTTTGGAATATTGGTTGCAAAATAAAATTTGTTCTAAATAACATACTTCTTTTATCATTTGTATAGCTTATATTTTTAAATTAAAATTAGATTATATAATGTTAGTAACGTAGAAATGTATATATATATAGGGAATGTATCATGCAACCTATGACTACTAACGATAGAAAAATGATAAAGGAATATTTCTTGAATAGAAAAAGTAGAACAAAAGAATTCTGTTCCATATTTCAAATTTGTTTTATTATGTAGTCTCAGTCTCGTTTCTAATAATTGTAAGAATTATACGGCTCTCTATATGATAATTATACAACAATAATTTCATCAAGTTTAGAATTTACACTTCTATTCAAGAAACTCATTGTAAGAAACATTAACTATCTATGCTGGAACAACATGCTGTATTCTTTAATGCTGAGCATAGAGACTGTATCATCTGTGAAATATAAATATAACTAATTGTAAGAAGGTTTAAAGAAAACTAACTAGAAAAGCTAAAGTTTAAACGACTTTAACCAATTTTTCTCTCAGCTTACCATACATCTATACCGATAAATATACGTACATATGTGTATGATTAATCGTGGCAAAACATTTCTATCGTATATAAAATAATTCCATTTCATTAATATTGCCAATGTAGACGTAACAACGAGTAAATATTTTCTTATAAAGTATCCGACGATATAATTCTGTATCAGTGACCAATAAAATCTATAAATATTAAAGCTCTTTCTCTAAAATAAGACAAGTAAAAAAGGAACGGAGAATATTCTGAGAAGATTTATCGCAATAAGATTAATGTATAATATAAATAACCACAGTTTTCGAAATTCGAAAAATAACTAGTTCTAGTATAACACATTATTTTTTAAGACTGTTTTATAGTCTGTCAAAAACACTCACATCTGTCCTGAAGTATTCTGGGTGTTTATCCCTGTGATTGATCGAATATTGCGATCGTTCGAGATTTGTTGGATTTTGCACGTGGTGAACCGATTAAGTAAAAAACTAGCTATTTAGCTCGAAGGATCAGCCACTAATATTGGAAATAATTTCTGGCACGATTGCCAAGGACGAAGAATAATAAATAAACTAGCGAAAACGAGATTTAATTCGAGACAACAACCAACTATTGGCTAGGACAGGTGACGACTACAAGCGTCGACTTTGCGACGAGTAACGACTAAGAAGGACAACTAGCAACTAAGAATGACGATTGACAACTAACTACTTGTTTCTAAGAGGCAACCAATTTTGCAGTATCCCACTCCAGTAGATTTGTAGCAAAATATACCCCTTGGGCGGAGATAAAGAGGTTAGTCGCTGGTTTGGCAACAGGATAATCTCGGCAGGTCGAAGGTCGCCAGAAGAATCTTTGGGATATGACCTTATGCTACTTTTCTAGCAAGGAAACGAACAATGATCTCCAAAGAGACGAATTTTTACCAAATGCCGCACGTGGGACGCATACTAAAATGTATAAGATGCTTCGCTGTGTCATAAAATTACCGCGTTGCATTCCTTAACACTGACTATTAAATAAGAATGAAAAAAGTGGAAAAGATGTTTTTTATTATATAAAGTCATCGTTCGACGCAGTAATCTCGAAGAAGAGAAAAGAAATATTTCCTTTTTATATGTTATGTAACGTCGTATGTAAATAACGTTAATGTCCATCGATTCACTTTCTCTCTTACCTCCCTCGATCTTCGGATCGCATGACACACAGGAACAGTGAACGAGCATTCGTCGAAAGGAGATTGTCCCGTGGCCGATCTATCGATCGATAGATCTCTGCGGGTTGACCGACAGGCCGATTGAAAACCGGTGAAAGTTGCCTGTGGTTCTCTGTATTCTGCTTCCATTGCCATCAATTCCGTTCATTTCTTTGCTTGACCGCGTGTTAGTGCGATTACAAAACCGCGAGCTTTTCTTCCCGTTGTCTGCCGATCAATGTTTCCTTCATTTCTCATTTTCAGCTCTATTTTTTTAAATAAAATTAGCTGTTTGATAAAATTATGAAAATATTTCCCTATGTTATATCGTTTTTCTTTAAACGTGGCTGTTACATTGTAGCGACTTCCTATTGTCAGACTACAAATGTTTCTGCATTTTGGAGAAAATTAAAGGGCCAATAATCTATAGGACGCATATAATGTGCAAAAATATATAGCATATTCAAATAAACTTGTAATATAAAAATCCATAAACATCCGTAGTTTAGTCGTTATTTCTATTTTCGTGTTATTAACATTTCATAAAAGAAATAAGCCTCTTTTAAATTGATCGTGGTTTCTATAGTAGTAGGCAGATTGTAAATGCTAATACAAAATCAAATTTTATGCATACATCTTAAGAAATAGAACCTAAGCAGAGATTTTACTCGTCCACTAGAATTATAATGGTTACTATGGATATCTTATGTATTTCTACATACTATGTACATCCTGGATATTCTTGCATCTTTCAAATTTGCATAAATGCATAAACATCTACAGTCGAATAACAGGAAATTTATGTTGTGAATAAATTAAATGTTTTAAATGCGTAAAAAATACATTATACATATAGTTAAACTACTGACAAAAAAATTGAAATCACTTATTCCATTGTATCTATACCCATTCTCATAAATTACTAACTTCGTTATTAATTCGACGTCATTACTACGAATACTAATAATGCTAAAATGATAATTTTCTTTAGCTGGATATATTTATTACGAAAATGTTCCTAAAGTAAGATATTATAATAGAATTGAATGAAATTTCATTTGTTAGAAAAATTCTATACGAGTCAATAATTGACAAATACGAAAATAAATGGAAAATAAAATTTTAAAATTATTGAAGGAGTCATTGCTTTCTAAAGAATCTTCTAATAGCGTGACTTGTAGAATTTTTTTCTATCAAGTTTCGTTGTTTATTACATTCGAATTAAAAATTAAAGAAACTTCAACTCTTCTACATTCCTTAACCATTTCCTATAACATTTTCGATGACGTGATATTTTATCTACTAACGCTATTGTTCTTAGTAATTGTCCTATCACTGTGATTATCACGCTCGAATAAAATCAAGTACATTGCTGAGGTGTTTGTAATTTATAGAAATGGTTTCTCTCTTAGTCATAGTTGCAAAGATTTAATATATCAGATACCAATGTTTTATCGAAACTAGTATAAATCTGATTGCAAAGTGATATTAAGACTAGGACTAATAAATACTGAGACTAATAAATGAATCTAGCGTTCCAACAATGTTTCATGTACTTCATGTTTGATTAGATATCGATTGTTTATAAAGATTGAGTAAAAGTCGAACGTATCGAGGAAAGGTGGTTGCAATCGTTATCTACATTCTATATCATAGGAAAAGAAACCGAGTGAAATTCCACTTTCACCTCTCTTTTAAACTGGCTTCCCGCTACGAAGAAAGAATCATATCACTCTTGTTGGACAGTCGTACGCACGCGAAGTATTTTCATATAAAAGATCTTTATTTTTATTTTATTAACAATACAATGTTAGTTGCGAACTTTCATACGTTAACATACTTAAGAGATATGTAATCCTGAAAAACCTTAATGAATATATATGATCGTTGTAACGTACGAGTAGAAAGTATAAATTTGTCTTCTGAAGTATAAAAGTGTTTAATTATTGTAACATATGGCGTGAAACCGGCACGATGACTTTCGTCTCGATTAATCCTTAAAGTCTGCTATAATTTTTATGCATGATTCATCGCTATCGATAGTGTTTCCGTTATCCGAATTGTGTCAGAATGACACATTAAAGCATACGAGCCTCTTAGAAACCAAACCTATCAATTTCACTTTTCGTCAACTTCTCGATTTTATTACATAAACACACGATTAATATTCAATTCTTAAAAACTAAATTACACACATTCATTTATTCGATTTACTATTATAACACAAAATTTTGTTTTATTAAAAAATCTCTTTTTACCAAAAGTTACGCAAGTTATCTTGACTAGTAGTTTAAAATGATCTGGAAACTTGGTCCGATGTTTGAGCTGAAACGCATCGATTAGATTAATTCGATTGATTTACCAGAAATTCTACTATAAATGTTCTGTGCATCATTAAGTTGTACCGACATCATTTATTTTCAAATAAACCGATTACAAGAGAAAGAAGATGATTAAAATCCCAAGTTACATTTAATATCGCAAACATCTACTCAAAAGTACATTCACTATGGCAAACATCGATCCAAATGCGTATTCACCACCCTCAAATACCCATTCAAATGCACATTCATTATCAGAAACACGTGTCGAGAAATTCATTCGCTATTACACACACCTATTGAAAAACCTATTGAAAAACCAATTCAAATTTACATTCAGAGCTACAGATTCTAAATCCATATTTACATTTACGAATTTTCACAAGAAGTCAAAGTTTATACGATCTTCATCAGAATCAAATCTTTTATCACCCGACGTGATACCGATTCCCGGCGTAATTTTTCACCGAGGAGGAAACGGATCTCACGCCCCGATAAATTGACGTCTGGCCCTGTAATCTCGATGATCCAGTATGAACGATAGCGTTTTCTATATCGCGACCTCACGTAGAACTCTGAACGATTAGTCGGCGCGGTTAATGAGCCAATCGGTAACGAGATCCAGGAACGAAATCACTGGACCAAGCGTGAACCATCATCCACAAGAGAGGAAGAACCGTCTTTCTAACTATGTACGTATCTATCTTGCTTAGTAGGTCGAATCGATTACTCCCCCTCCCCGTATGCTCGAAAACAAGATTAATCGAAAGCAGGCGCGCCAGTATGACGATACCGCGATGCTGTGATGCTGCGAAATAGGCTTTCGGATCGCTTTTGTTCTTGCCTTATTATTTTCAATTGTATCAATTGCCAGAATTACTAGCAATTACTTTTTGATAAATAATGCACGTGTATCGTCGTGGTATTCGCGTACAAAACTTTAATAGTCTGAGGCACAGGGGCCTCTATTATCGGTACCAAGATTCTACTACTCTAATTTCTCGATATGTATATGCGGAGAGAGTAACGATGAGTTCGTGAAACTGACGAACACGAGGTTAATCCACAGTTTCGTGTAAATTTCGAACCAACAAAGCCGCAGCGAAATAATCGCGATACAGTTACGAATTGATTATATAGATCTTGTTTCGTCGATATAGTTCTAATCTTCTTCTCGTGTTCTCCCCTTTAGTTTTCCACCCTGGTATTACTCAATCGCTATATCACACCTAGCGTGGAAAACTTTCGAGGTTTCGATCGATCGTTTCCTACAGACGAACGTGGTGACATGACGTTACGCTATTTAAAGACCATCTTTCGAAGTACTCGAATGGAAGCAGGATAAAGTAATGTATATATTAGTGATTTAAAAGATTTAATTGATATTGTATTAGAGGAACTGAAACAAATTAATTAGTGAACAAGATAAATGGAAAAAAAGTTTGAAATGTTTTCTAAACTGTATAAAATGATTCCTATCTTGTCTGATTAGTCGACTGGTTTATCGAAACTGGTTTAATGTTGTTTGATTAGGTTGAATCGTTTTAAGCGTAAGGTTAGATGATTAATTCTGCTATCGAGTGTCATTCCTGTCGACTAACTCTAGCTCTGTCACACTCGAATGCAACGGAACCTCCTTGAAATTGATTAATCTTGTACGCGGTTTATGCGAACTCTCTTGCGACAAAGTACTATTCGTAAGTTGAAGGCTGACATGTAAAGTAGAATCGCATTTTAATCGATTTTGTAATAAAGTCTAACTTTTGTCAAGTTAAAGTATTTATGTATAATTATCATGATCTTAATTTACATACTGGAGTCTCTTTAACACTTTTTCGACGGGATATTTTTTATTAATATAAAATGATTGATAGATCGAATTGAAACAAAGTTTATAATTACAAACTGTGAGCAGGATAGAAAAAATTCGGTAATTGTAATACTAATTGATATTAAATTATTATCTGCGTTGTTAAAAGAAAAATTCCATTCAATCGTAAAAATTTTTATTTAGTGAAGAAAGAATACCCGCGACGATAAATAGAAAGTGCAAACACAGCGAAACAGATAAGATTACATTGTTCCATGACAACGACGAATTTTGCACTGGTAAATCATTAGTTGATAAGGAGGTTCAAAATGGAGCAACGTTTGTATCAATCACTATCGTTTCGACGAACCGATAATTTAATTGCTAAACACAGAATCAGCTACGAGGAATCGCAATTCACTCTGCAACGTTCGACAAGCTCGCAGAACATCGCTTATCTTCTATTTCGATCGGCGTTGCTTTGAAATAGCATTCGATGACGAACGAAATACTAGATTCAAATCTAAGAGACAGGTCGCCGTAACTGCAATAACTTGTTGCTATCCGATCCGTGGAATTGAAAGGACTAATGCATCGTAGGATATATATTCAGTTTGTATCGATCGTTCTTCTCGTATCTATGCGCCGTTTAAATAACAAAAAAATACCTAATAGCGATGATGTAATAATAAAGAATAGAACTTTAAAAGTCTTTAAAAATATAATATTTAAACAATAAAATGATTCTCTTTAGTCTTTGGTAAATTATTCTTAGTACTATAGTACTCGTTGTAGTACGCTGATAAATATAGTTATAAAAAATTGTTGTAATTTGAGAAAAGCTTAGTTTGTAAATATACATTAAGGAATGAACACGAACAGAATAGGTCATTCCAGAATTCAAAAGAATATTATATGATACATAGGATCGTAAGAATGTATTTGTGTGTGTTTTCTCATGTATGAAAATATCTTCTTACATTGACAAGGATGGAAAGCAGATTTATTGATATTTTCTGTAATATATGAGGACATGCGCGAGTGAAAATAAAAGGACTTTTAGGAAACTAGCTACATAAGCTAACATTGTCAATTCATTAGAAGAGTAACAGAAATAAAAAGGTGAGTTTCCCAGAAAATTAGTTTGAAGTGAAAAGTTTGAAATGAAAAATTATTAATCATCGACGAATTTAGCAATGAAAACGTCGTTTATGTGCATCGCTTATTGAAAAAGTTTTTGAATCATGATATTAGGAAATGTTTCTTTCGTTTTATAAGGAAATAATAGACGCACAATGTTTTTTGTTTTATATTAGTCTATTGAATTATGCACGAACATAATAATAGAAATAGAACGAAATAGATTACACTTAATTTAATAAAATAATATAAAACAGAAATTTTTGTTCATCTATTATCACCTTATGAAACGAAAGAAACTTTTCGGACTACCTAATATTTTCTTACTAGCTATTATAATTGTTTTCGAATAATACTCCTAGAAAATAATTCGCTCTTAGCGTTTATTTCTGCTGAAATCTCAAGCCTGGCGACTTTTAATATTTATCACTTTACCCGTAAACCAACTATATATTCTTTTATCAAAAAAAGAAATAGTTCGAGTTATTGTTTGATCTTACCTTGACCAATTCAAGGTTGTACGTTAAGAAACAAAAATAATTGCTTCTTATCAAATGGTTCGTAAAGACAATTGTGATAAACGATCTTAGCAAGTCTTAAATCGGCGTTGTACACGATTATCCGATACTCGGAAGTGAATAACAATACTAAATTGCCGCGTCGCTAATGCCTGTGTATTCTCGCGATAATGAAACTTATATTCCAATAGAAAAGAGAAAAAGAACATATTCGAAGATACAGTCAATTATTTAACATCGTTAAAGCATTCTAGAAACGTCGTATGGTCGGCAGTTTTTCCAGAGATAGATAATGTTACAACTTAGTCATCTGATATATAATTGACAGTTTTTGAGAAACGTTTCATATTACCGAGAATGAAAGGAAGGAAATTATGCGATGTCGTTGAATAATGGATGGAATAACTCAAATTTAATATTGCAACGTTAACAAAGTTGGCCGAATATGAGAAATGGATTGAAGTGAAATTTAGATGGACAAATAATTGAAATTGTTTTCGACCTTATTGAATAATTATTTGGGAATTTTGCATTGCACTTTGAAAAATCTTTTTGAATTGTTTAAGCTATAGTATATAGTATATAGTATCTCCACTAAACTTTGTGTCAATTGTTATTACCAATTAACCTTAAACAGATGGGAGATTAAATTAAAAGAAATCTTTATCCCAAGTACTGTTTAACTTTATTTACCTATACATGGTGATCCTAAGAAAAATGTATATTATTTTAGAATTAAAATATATTTAGTACAGTATAAGACGAAACGTTTCTCATGAACTATTGATTATTTATTATATTGGTTAATGGTTAAAGTTATTTAACTCTTACCATTAGCGCTAATCGACATATTTATGATGTCATACGTTCTCTATGCCAAAATATATAATGTTAAACGCGTTAAAGAAGAGAGAAGAACGAAAAATATTACAAATTGGGAGAATTTGATACCAGGTATTTAATGATCACATTTCATTAAAATGAAAATATTCGAAGCGCAATTTAAGCTGATATATAAAGCTACAAAGGCTATTACAGCGTATCATTTCTACTTCTATGGCGTAACATTCACCGTCAATTTTTCTTCATTATTTAATCGCGTGCTCGCTGTTTATCCGATCAAACGTGTCGCAGCAACCCTAATCCGTGTCACGATTGTAAGAGAACCTATCCTGATCATCTGTCTTTATTAGCGCATAAATAACCGTGCGCCAAAGTCCCGAAATGAGCGTAAATGGCGAGAAGGTCATTAATCGAGACACGCTGGCCAGCGAAACCGGAAAAGTGCGCTCTCTGCCGGTTCCTGGTACGATAGAGCAACCTATAATTACAGAGAAAGCGGCGTATACGTACGTATATCGTTCGTGTTCAGATGCAACAAGGTCGCACATCATCGAGCCATGGTCTACGTTTCTACGGTGCTTATTATTAAATTACGTAATCGTGACAGACGTACATATATCTTTCTTTTATTATTCCCGCAACCCTTTTTATTTTCCCCCGTGTGTTGTAGCTTGCTCTGAATTAATTAACGTACCTACTCATGGTGATTCACAAAATCATTCGAACGCTTAGATATACCTTTTATGAATATACCGTGTGTATTATATGAAATATTTTGAAATTTTATTAGTATTGCGACCAAGACCCGGCTATCATGATTCGATTGATATAACATAAAATTATATTGGCAAAAAGACAAGCTTAAAAGTGCACGTGGAAGCTACAAGATATTTATTTTATTTTATTTAGTGCAAGTATATATGTACATCTACATATATTTCGTAAAAATCAAATATATATTTGAGCTGTCAATTAATCATCAAGTTAATAAGTTGTAGGTTCAATGGAACCATCTTTAATACTCGTTATGCGTCTAGGATGACTATTTATGCAGTGCAATAATTTTTTTCTAAATATATGTTCACAATCAAATATTATATAATTTAATTATTATTTAATTAACGTCTGGTATAACGTACATAACATACACATAAACGTAGTTTATAATAAGTGTTTAAACGTTTTCATAAACTGCTGTGTATGGAACGTTGATAAGAAATGATAAATCGTAGACAAATCAGTTGCAGATTTGCAAAGATTTGCAGATATTTAACTGTATTTTCGTGCCAAGGTTTTGTGAATCCAATTAAATCTAATTCTAAAAAAGAACCTATTCATTGAAGTTCAAGCTTTTTCAGAAATAATTGAATTTGAACGAATTTCAATGAAGCAATAGCCTATCCGATCAAATTCCACAAAATGTGTATTTCATTGTTCATGTTTACAAATCTTTCATTTTTCTATTCTTCTTATCATCTTTAACATAGAATTTCCTTTCTAAAATCATCGAGTTTCAGAAGGGGAGTAATTTATACAAATATAAATAACAATAGAGATCATAATTATCGCTAATCTTCCACTCTTTAAATAACTGAAGTATTACCTATCAAGATAAAAAATATCATAATCTACAAATCCTTAGAGATTTTACGTCTATATCTTTACGATAAGAAAGCAGCAACTGGTTCAAATAACTTGCATCAGTTAAGACTACGATAACTTTCTAAACCCGACTGATCTTTTTTGGTTAAATCAACGTAACGACTGAAACCATAAATCAACATTTTATGCAACTTGTTGGGATACGATAGGCAATCAGGCGCCAAGGGTTAACTGGGTGCATTGATAAAGAATGTTGGAAAGAATGTTTGACAAAAAATGTGCGTGGAAATTGTTTTTAGTTGCTGTCGTCTAATTGATACACGTTGTTCAAATTATGACTAATCAAGCAGTAATTTGAATATCAGTATTCAACATAGATGTTTCCATGCAACACATTTTCGCGTAGAAAATTCAAATATTTTAAGTTCTGAGAGGATTGTATAATAAACTATTAATTTCTATTTTGAAATTAGTAAAAACTTGATGTCTTTGTGCTATATACCCATCAATAGTTAATTAATAAATTTATCTGTGTAACCTTACTACATGAGAAAATTTGCGATTCAGTAATTTTATGATAAAAATCGTTCGCTATAAGGTGGCAATATTAAGAGGTGCTACTATACCTATTGCAAACGTTAACATCTAGAATAATTTATCAAACTGACGTCAGAGCTTCAGAAACGCTGATAATGAATGACGCGTAAAAAAAATCTAATAAAAGATATGGGAATGAAATTTCGTAGGAGGAAGATGTAATTTCAGTCTCATCATTCTCATACGCGATGGGAATTAATTATTTTTCTCAAACTATACCACTATAACTAGTTTATATACGTGCATTTCTTTTTACATTAGAGGCAACAGAAAGATAACAAGCGTGCGTACATAATGATGTTAATTATACGCCTTCGTACGGAATAATCCTAAGGTATTTAGTAGCCTGGAATTACGACTTTCCAGTTTCACCTTCTCAAACATTTTGCTTCATAGACCCATAGAAGTAAAGGACCGCTGAGATTCACTGAGCGTATGCAAATTTCATTAATCAGATTCGACATGAAATGATATTTATGTTAACAGCTTCTACAAACAGAAGTAAAAAAAGGTACCGATTGAAATGAATCGCGATCGGTGGTGTCATTAATTTAATTCTATCTTCTCTTATGTCCGATTCTGATGTCTGTTACATTATTCGGCGGGTAATATTGATGATTTTATTAATGTTTCCGAGCGGGGCGGATGATTGAAATTAAGTAAGGGGTCGTGAACTGCTTGATCAACGTGCAACATTAATATGTTGATGAAAATAATTAAAGGATCATCCGTTGGAATGACTTCATCGTTTGGTACAACAGCCGGTGTAAATGGCTTTATCGTTTAGCAGAGCATCCAGTGTGTTATGTAAGGTAGAAAACTCTCCAGGGATTTATATGAAATATCGTGCACCAGTTCAAATGAACTTTTGTGAGCGTACAAAGAAGCAGTAGATGTTAGATCATGCAGTAGATCATACTATAATCAATAACTCATGTACACTTTTGTCGGTTCGTTTCTTAACAAGATAAATTCGTGTTTCTACAAGTATAGAAAATTGATAAAACGAAGCAGGAAAATTAATATGCATATGTTAGGTCGTAATGTATGAAGTGTTCGTTTTCTTCGATTGAAATAAATGTGCTTTTGCACATTACCGGAATAAGGTTATTAGCCTATGTAACTTTGTCATCGAGATACGGTATTTCTGATAGTATTTCTAAAAGATATTGGTTTTCCTAATTTTATCAAATTTTCGCAAGTTGGTGTCGCTGAAGGAAAATTTAGGAAACAACGATATACAATACGTTAAATAGTTTTACACATTCGTTAGTAACATTCTCTTCAAAAATTACGAGGTATATAATAATTTATTTGTCCAAATGAATCTGTGTGAAAATATTAATATTTCAGTATTTGTAGACTGGCAATAGTAAATATCAATGATCACATTGTAGCAATTTGGTCTTTGTTCCAAAAAAACCTATTACCTTACACAGGCAATCATTCAAGATAAGATAAAGTTGATCTTATTCCACCCCATTCTGTCATATCGTACGATAAGGATACATCATCGCTCATTTGAATGAAATAACCTTGACATTTCCACCCAACAACTTCTGCCCACGTAATCACCTACACTCTATTATTCACTGTTACTCGGCAACTTCCACCCACGTGTTCGCTTAAAACCCTATTCACTTCCACCCAACAACCACCTACGTATCCACCTACACCCTATTCACTTCCAACCTACACTCTAATATTTTCTACGAACCTTTTCAACCCCCTGAAATCAATTCCTTCCAATTTAACCTATATGTGTACTCCAGTTTTAATCTAGCTTCGACCTACACTGTACCTTTCAATCTCTTTTAACTCTATAAAATCAATATCCTCCAATTTAACATTTCAATGTGAATGCATGTACAAAGTGACAGTGTAATCTGCGTTTTGTATTTAGAGAATACTGAAAATAGAATATGTCACGAATGATAAAGAAGGGCATTGAAAAATTAGTATATTTCAAGAATATGAAACAATAATATCGAAGAATAAAATATTTAACCCTGCTGTTCTCTTCACGGTTCTGTACGAGCCGAAACTTTGAATGCTATGTTTCGATAAATTTTATTAACATATACAGTAGGTGATTTTTATGATATTTCCGTCTTTATGTATTCTATATCTTTTGTGAAGAGAATATACCAGAAGAAAAGTATTGTATGAAAAGAAGGTATCTGAAGAGATACAAACGCGAAGAGGAAGTAGGGAGAACAGTAGGATTGATTTAGGAAAAAAATATGCTGAATTTCCAATTTATGATATTTGATCATTTATTGTACTTTATTTTATTGTATTTTATTCGTACTCCTTCATGCAAAAGCTAGATTTCCATGTGACGATCGTTGGAAGAGTGGCGAAATGTTTTCTAAAGCCCAACAACGATCATTTTATTCCTTGGCAAAACATTTGGAAATCTGAAAGCCGTCATGCGAAATACGTTTTAAAGGATTCGTATTTTCGAATGATAGTAACTATTTGATACTAATATGATTTTCCACATTTATAACTTTCAACCTTCTATAAATCATACGCATAAAGAAATCGACGATTTTTTCATTTCCCTTACGAACAATTTAAAAACACGAAGAGGGACTATTTTTTGGGACATGCTGCATTTATCACACGTACTGTAAATAAAAATATTCGTGTTATTATTTTTTAACACTCAGGGTATTTACATTTCAACTCGATCGATTCGTTCAATTCGATCGAAATTGTCCCGAGCTGCAAGACACGTGTGTACGAATTACGACACGACTTTCCGTACCCTAAATCGTGTCACAGTGTTCAGGTTCATTTAAAATTACCAAACGCCGAGATCCTGTTAGTGGGTTTCGGGAAATTGGGTCGGCGATCGTTTAAAAAAGGCGATCGTGGCCCGTGGACGGAAGAAAGGCGGACAGACGAGATCACGTCGCGTCCTGAAGCGGCGCTAATTTAGAAGGATCGTGCGCGCCGGTTTGTCCGAAACGGTTGCTAAATCGGTCGCCATTACGTTGTGCGCGATCGGTCCACTTAACCTCTTGCGTCCCATCGACCGATTATTACCGGCAACTAGATAATGATCAATGATCGAACCGTCTCGCTCGAGCGGCTTTTGATAAGTTCATTGCAAACCGGTCATCGCCGTATAAGGGCGAGAACCGACGCGACGATCGTGAAAGACACGGTCCGTCGATCGTCTCGCGATCTTTCAACGATCGATCGCGTTTTCAACGTTGTCCCCCTCTCTCTTCTATGACGACGTTGCACCAATGGATATAGTATGTATTCCCTTGGCTGTTGCAGACATAAATCTTCCTCGCGCCGAACGGTGAAACTCGTTAGAAACTCGAGGAACTTGCGACTGGGTTTCACTTCGATAAAAATGAACGCGTTCTCGCTAGGAAAGATTCGTTTTTCGCGGTTTAAATGCCATTCGATGACGTTTGATAGAGAAAGTTTATAGATACGGAATTTTATTGTATTTTTCAAGTTGACGATCGTATGATCGTATTTTGTGAGAAAAAGTCTTTGAACACGTTCGGATAGATTTATTGAGGATTAGATTAATGGCACTGTAAAAATAATTGATCTTGCTATGTAATAGATTTTGTATATGAGTGCGAATGTATAGCTATGTTGGAAGCATAAAAAAGCTTCTTCGGTTAGTTCGTTAATTTCGACGAGTTTTTATGGACAATTTTTTTGTGTAATAGTAATCTCATTATGACATTGGTAAATTTTCAAAAGTAAACAGATATTAATAAGAATAACGTATAGAATCATTTCTAATGAAAGATCAACAATCGTAGTAGAATAGATTTCCCACATTTTTAAGAATGTAATAATTATATTCGATCAATCTCATATTACTAAGATTATTGATTAGTAGCATCGAATTATCGATTTTGAGTAAGTTGTGTGTTTATACTTATGTGTTTTTGCCTGTCTTTCGAACCCATTAAAAATATTGATTAACATATTACATAAATATTAATTGTTACTTTACTTGCTTAATTACTCATTGACAAAATATTAGCTATTTACCATCTGCCTGTCTTTTCTAAATTTATGTTTGTGAACTTGACAGGTTATTTTCCCTTTTTCACTATATCATATATTATAGTACACCGTTAGCCACTAGATGGCATTGAAATTAAAAAATCAACAGAAATGATTTATCTTATCTCGTTTTTGTCTCACATTTTTCAAATGTGATTGCGATAAATTGAAAAGATATAATGCAACCATAAATTTCGAAGTATGGTGAAGTGTTATTAATTATATTATAAAGAATATTTTGTAATTACTAAAAAAAATATACAAAATAATTTATTTAAAATATCGCGGATACATTACAATATCAATGACTGAAAAAAGTTTATTACGTAGATACACTATCATTATGCATATATTTGGGTATATATTATGGCCTTTTAACGTATCAAACTGTTCTGTATATATATTTAGTAGATAATTATGAAAAATAAAGATCTTGCAAACTTTTTCTCACGCACACACAATATATTGGCCGTCATCATTAACCAAAAGAAGAATGTAAAACGATACGATCGATACTAATTAACATGTTATCTTGAATCAACATATTAGTTGAGCGTCAGTTTGATTTAAGAAGCATTCGAGCTTGTTATTGCGTTAATATTATTATGAAGAAATAACCGAAATTTTATAATTCATGATTACATTCAACTTCGATATTTTGTTTCGAAATTACGTTTTTGTATGTCACAATACGACAATAATTCATTATTTATTCATTATTATAATTAGATAATGTCAAGAATGATATTTCCGACATTAATAATTATTGGTTTGTAATTAACATTTAAATTGGAAGAGGATAAAGAAATATTGAGTGTAAAATGTGAAACAGTTTTATAGATCATTAAATAACATTGAACGTTAAAAATTATACTTAAAAAGTAGATAATATATTATATTGACTAGGTTATTAACGATACATCCAATGGTATTATTTTTAAATTCATGCGATAAACATAGTTGACTATACATGTACGTTATCAGTTAATTTTAAATAATTGATAGCGATTTATTAATAACGTTATCAATATTATACTTGCACGAATTGATAAAAAGACATCGAACGTGAGACAGTTAACATCATTATCTGAAATATTGCTATCGATTGTACTAACAAATGTGTCGCATACATGTAGAACAGGTTGAATAGAAAAATTGCTATGACAGTCTAGGCTTATCTAACTGTTTCAAAAGGTCACCTTGATTTTTTTTGTAATGTCACTCCATAGTTCTACTTTGACAAAGTGACAATACAAACTGAATAAATAATCATGTAAACAGATGTGTTATCTTGATTGACACCATTCGCATGCTTGTTTCCCAAAACTTAAAAACATTACCAGAGGTTATAAAAGAAAGTAGAAACAAGGATTATAACAATTTATATATTATATACATGTAGTATAATATAAATGTATAAAAATAAAACGATCATATACATAAACAAAAATAATAAATTTATGTACAACATACTATTTATTACCTAATTTTAATAGAATAAACTTTTCTTTCTACGACGATCTTGTTCGATATTTACTGTTTACTCCAAATTTAAGGCTTCAGTATATATTTCATTGTAACAATTAGACTACTACTAATACTTATGCAAAAATATCTAAGATATCGAAATTAAAGTGCTATATTGAAAATTTTACTTAGATTTCATTTCTTGTATTATTTAAAAATAAAAATTGTATTTACTCATAAAAATATGAAATTGTATGCACATCACATACGGGAACATAACAATTTTAGCACAAAACGAATTCTTCAATCGAAATAACATTTTGGATAGAACGACATTCTCTGCAATAAAGTTTGTTAATTGAACTGATTGAAGGTTAAGACAACGTCACTAAGACAATCATGGCAGTATTAACATCTTTGTTTCTTTATTCCACGAGGAAGTGGGAAAAATGATCTGCAAGTGTTCTAAAGATTATCTTCAAAATGAACAAAAAAGAATCAACCTTCAACGATGTAACTGCGTTACTTGTTCAGTTCACAAGGCCACTGTACCTTTTTCCATACCATTGATAGGAAGCAAGAAAAATCGAGACTCATCGATCGACATACGCAAGAAACGACCTTGCTCATTGTGCACTTGTTAATACACAACAGCTGTGTACTCATCCTGTGTTTGATCACATGAAAACAAGTACAATCTTTCAAAGTTTTATTGAATTCTCCTTGTCCAAATCCGAATAGTAAATATAAAGACATTTTTGTCCATAAAAATTATATAGATTGTATCATAAGTCAATGTTATACAACGATGGATATTTAGATTTGTTGACACTAATTAGCCATGTGTATTATCAAGCAAATTAATTTGTATTATATTTCGAACACTTTATTATGAATCTATTTTAGTAAACACTATGCTCAAAATTAACAAGTTTCTCTATTTTAATAAGACGACTATACCGACAAAATAACGTTTCATGTAAAAATATTAAAGTTCAACTGTAATAAAAGACTATAGAAAGAAATTCTATAAAGAGAAATTTCCTTAGAAAACTAGGCTTCGATCATAAACATTCAGTGTGTGTTTTAATAATAATTTCTCTTACATAAAAATTTCAATGTAAAATCATTGAATAAAAGCCTTGCTTTTTGAAATACAGGGATTAACCTTTTATATTAAATTATAAATTACGAAATGGGGACGATAGTTAATTATTTGCATATTAATTAAAAATTAGAATATTGTAAATACAACTTAGATACTCATTTAATTATGTTTACTGTGTCCAAGATACCATCACATTTCTGTCATTCTTATTTTTCTAATACGATGAAATCAAGCGACCACTAAGGTTGGAAACACTTTATTGCAAGCTGTAAACGTTTCAGAAAACAATATCAAGCGACTATTATTTGATTATCAAGGCAGAAGGTCGATATCTTGTTGGTTGAAGTGGTCTTGGTATTGGTATGAAGGCCACCTTTGTAATTCCTTAATGAAACAATGGTATATCTTTTTCATCGAGTATCAATAGTATTTTATAGCGAAATTTACGAGCAGCAAGTTGGCCTGTCGATTCACTGGACACGTGCCAATCTCCATTCGGTTACATCATAAATTCATTTTATCGAATTACTAAGCATATTGCACACATATGCTAAAAACATTTATAATAACATTGTTACCTTGTAAATGGATAAAAAAGCTAACAAAAAATTATTCATTCAATTTTTGAATCGTGATAATTTCTTTTTCTCATTATGAAAAAGATAATAGAGGCAACAAGTTATAATCATTTGGAAAGTAGGTAAGACATACTCTTCTGAATATGCTGAAATTTTGTCATTATAAGTTACGTATAGACAATGTTAGAAAGATGTATAATAAAAATGTCAGAATCCTATTATTAACTATCGCGAATAAGAAGAATGATTGCTGTGAAAGATGTTGAAACCATAAATTTAACATCTACGGTTCAAAACCATCATCCTCTATTTTGCTTGAGATAATTTTGTAAACCACAAATGGATAAAAATAATTTAAAATAAATTGCTCTTAAACATGAAAACATATTAGTAACATGTTATTAACATCTATATACATATATGTTTGTGTAACTAATATTAATTAAATTGCAGTTAAGAATTAACAAAAATGTGCTTATCACACTTTTCATATGTCGTCTTAAAATGCAACTCGTATTTTTTACATTTCAATTATAATCACGAATACCATTAAACGTTAGAAGGTAAAGGGTTATGAAACGATCGCGTATATCGGTTTCCGTCCTCAAGTTGAACATCTCAATCCGGTGGAGTCGAGTGGGTACGGGTCGTTAAGCTTTCGTATCGAATTCAGCATTCGTTGGCCGTTATCCGATAATGATTAATTAAAACGTCCGATCGCCGACGGTGTTGAATTTCCGGAGTTTCCTTGGCTGCTGCTGCTGTATCGTACCGTAGCGCGGGAACGTTCAAGGACGAGCCAGGTGAAAGCGTTTTGCGTTTTTCCTTGTACACCGTCGCACATTGCAGCGTGCAGTGGACAAAAATCGAAATAGTCATTGTTCTATTTTAATCTTATTATTCGATGATATTATCAGTTTGCAAGCAAATTATATAAACGTAAACGATAATTTCCCCCAAAATTGTTAAATAAAAATCATCTGTACGTCAAAATCTAATAACTTGAAAATTAGTTCATTCAATCATTATACCTCTTTGTACTTTAATTGTTGTTAAATAGTGTTTGTTACACCTTAAATGTGGAGAATTTGTACAAAGATACGTATAATTCTAGTTTATAATCGAAAAATTTCTTTCTTTCTTCAACGAGTAATGTAACAAGGGCGGTTCAAACTATCCTGTTATTTTGATCGTTCATTGCTGAAACTTCTTTCTGCTACAAATTGCTATACTGGATGTTCTTTATTTCTTTTTTTTTTCTTTTTTGTCAAACCTAATCTTTTTGTCAAACTTAATGGACAAATGAATCTCTGATTATACTTGTTCCGAGAAAAATTTAAAGATTACAAAAATTCTCCGTTCTTTACTAGATGTCAGCACAATATGTGACGAAATGGACGGAAGGATAAATGATTTCCGCATAACACTTACGAAAAAATGACAAGATCGTTTCCGGAATCGGCACTACATTTACTTAAACGTCACCATGTGTGATTGGACAAAGAAATAAATATTCATGATATTTAAACTGAGTCAGAGAGTGAGGAAAATACTAACAAAGATTTGATGAATAGTCTCTTACGTCTGATACCCTGTTATCAAGTTTCAGGAAAACTGCACGTTATATGCATTTTTTTTTTTATCTTTATCCTGAATCCTCATTCAAATGCCGCACTGTAAAACGTAAGAACATGAAAACGTGCCTGCAAACGTGCGAACGTGACCTGTAAACGTGCGAACGTTGCCTGCGAACGTACGAACGTGATCTGCGAACGTGGCCCGCGAATTTTGATTTTTCTCCTGAATTGTCACATTGTGCTCCGCGGCGAAATCCTTCTCGTACAGATTACATGCTCGCTGCGCATAAAATCACCGTTCATCGATAAACTCAAATAGCAAAAAGAAAAAAAAGAAGAGAAACTGCTGGAGAAACGACAGCCACCCAATATTCGTTTATTAATACACTATGGAAGTTTATGCATATTCATGTTCTTACGAAGGCAACTAAACAAATGAAAGCATTTGCTTCATGCACCGAATATTATAACGAGTACTAGACTTTGAATATTTTGTACGTTTATTTGCATTTTCGTTTATTTGTATTTCTATATTAAAAAAAAAAGAACAGGAGATAGGTTTATGAAGAAAATTATTGTAAACTGAACATAAATAACTGTTTATATGTGAAAAATATTTATTTACGTTACGTTAAAGCAATTAATTAGCAATTTACTGGATATAATAAATTTTTCTATTTAGAAATTCCCTGTTTCTTTCTCTTATATGAATTATGCCATATTTGTATAATAGTAATATTTATCTAATAAATCTTAATATTTAAGCTATATATATGGATTCTATGATATATAAATATATATGTATATATTAAATAACCAACACTTATACAAATTGTCACTATTTGTTGTAGGAAGTAGGAGCTAGTGTGACAGACGCTGATAATCTCCTTTAGTGAGTGAAAATATTTAACATTCTTTGACGTAATGGATGCTTCATGTTCGCTTTTGTGAACAAGTACGTCTTACGTAAAGTTGTGCTCGATATTTGCTTGTTGCTGCTAATTTGCATCTCATTTATTCGACTATGTTCGATAATTTTCTCTTTTACGAACATTAAAACGTAAAATTTAAACATATGCTTACGCGCGCACATTTTGTTTCACAATGTTTGCCAGACACGTTCACGTGAATGTAAAAAGACAGAAGACTATTAAGTATAGAACGTCGTAAGTTTTGCATATTAATTGTATTGATGTTTAACACTGTAGCGCTTGTTTGATAAACTCGTAAATTTTATGCCACATGTCGTTTGTCGCGTGAGATAATAGCTGACATTGAATTGGAAACAAACGTTGTAGTGTGAACTGAAAAAACGTGGTTGAAGTTCAACTTTTGGTTCCAGTTTAACCAAATTTGTATTGGAGTTATAAATTTTGTGACCGTTCATTAATTTCATTCGCACGCATTGGCAAGGCAATTATTTTAATAATTAAGCATTTTAATGGGCCAAATGTGAATTAACGGCGAGAATAATGATTTTTAGAAATGAGTTATGTAATTTGGAAATTTTGAATAATTTTTTTTTACGAAATTGATTCACAAACGAGAAATAGTTGAATTATAACACATTCGTTTCGTTTCATTTCATTCTAATTAAATTGCCTTAACTATGTCAATATATTACTTTTGCACCTCTTATGTATACTAAATTATTTTCTTATACAATATCCGTGAGCGCATGTAGTACGTAATATAGTCCAAGTGTCCTAATTTCACAGTATTAAAGTGAAATTTCAACTACGTTTCGTAAGTGTTTATATTTTCATATATTAATTAAAAACTGAATTCAAAATCCAAGTCAAACAATAAATTATGTTTTGTCGTTGATTCACTCGATGAATGTATCATTTCGTAGTATACTCGATCTACGCTAATAAATCAAACTTTCGAATCAAATATTTCTCATAGAACTTTTAATATATATTTCATCATAAATCTTTTCCATCATACTGTTCTAATTTCAATAAAAATTCATGAATGCTAAATATTATGAGTATCGCGTATAGTCTCTTCATTTATGACAGTACCGTGACAGCTTATTCGGAAAAATTGTTAAATTCTCTCAATTAATATTCACAGCTATTATCTACCCGAAGAATATTAAAATGGAGCCATTTATCACATAAAATGATCGATGTTTTATATAACGTGACTTTGACGTTAACTGCCTAATTCTAGATATCTTTAAATTTTTTCCGGTGCTAATGAAAATTCAAAATGTTTCGTAATATACGTAACATATTCATAAGGGGTGTCTGCAACTGCTCTAATACCTTCCCGAGCTCGTATACATCATGATCACGAGTCAATTCACGACCGATAATCACGCGGTCGCGGTTTGCGAGATCCCACGAACGTGTACACGTAAGCCAGAATGAAAATAAATGGCGTGCAACGGTACGAGTAATCGTAAGTTGGTCGAATTACTCGCGAAATCATCTCGATTGACTTATTCGCCCCGCGAAAGCAAAGTCACGAGTCGATTGTAAACATCGGTTAAGCGTCGTTAAACGACGTTGCCACAAGCCTTCGATCGATGATCGTTTACCAACTGCACGCCGAAAAGTCGCCGTTAATTCGAGACAATTTCACGGAGGGACAGGTCCATTTGATCGCCTCTCGAAGCTGTGTATTGCCTCAGGATCGACTCGAAGGACCGGAATCCGGAATCGATTATCCGCGGAGCCTGCAGCCGCACTTGTGCAATGAGATATCGCGCACGTGTCTGTGAAAGTCGCGTTGCTGATAGACGTGAAATAGTGGTGCACGGCTTATGGAAAAAATTCGAAACGAAAGTGCCGACTTGTTGAATACGAAATGAGGGAACGCATGGATGGAAACGAAAGCTGGGGTGGTGGAAGAATGGATTCGGGGAGATATCGCGTGAAAAAGTGACAGATAGAATTATTAATTTTTAGAATTATTAATTCGGAATTGATTGATCGCTCGTCGGTTAATGTTGAGGTACGATTCAGAAGTATATATGAATTTTAAGTATTTAATTTTGAGTATGAATATCAAGCAATTGGGGTAATTTTGTTTTTGAGAGAAATAAAAAAGTATTCGAATAACATGAATATTGCGAATATCCGAATTATCTGAACGTGAATTTGAACAACGAAACGAAGCAGTGGAAAGAATCAGTGAACTGTTAAATGAACCATCTCCTGGTGGATAAAAATAAATGCAGTTTTAGAAAATATCAGCGTTAACAAGTTTTCTCGTATAATAGCAACAAATTTAGCAATGAAACAAGTGAAGCTCTATAAATGAATTTCACAAGTTATAAGAGAGTTGATTATCCTATTTGGTGTAAAATTATGAAATTATAAAAGAGTCTGTAATCTATAACTTGTAACTTACCGATTCACTAATATGCTTAATCGATAAATTAGAAATATATCGACACAAACATATCGAAAAATTAAAAAGTAACGTGCAAGAGTATCCAGGGTCTCTGATTCAACACTTCAACATTGTCCACTAACGCTCCAGAAACACGAACATACCGGAAGAGCAAAGATATTTTCCGAGAATCAATTTAGACCACAACAAAGCAGCGAAATAACACAAGCAATGGTTAAAGAACAGAGCAGCGATTCGAAAGATAAAGTTAATAGCGAGAATGGTGCGATCGCATGTTGTCGTTCAGTCGAACGACCGGCAGCGTGTTTCGATTTCTCGTTGTCTTGTGGGACAGTCCCGTAAATCGAAATCTAGTGACGTTCTAGATCGGTAATTACAGCGTCCAAAGCAAATAGAAGTCGCTTATCTGTCGCGTTCCGCGTATCGCACAGATTATCGTCGCGATCCCACGATCATTCGAAGAGCAGATTAGTCGTACGGTTTTGTCTTTTAATTGCAGAAATCGGGGCCGTCACGCGACGCTTTCAATTCATGTCAACGCATCTGTTTCGCGAACATGTGTACGGTATACAGGGTGATCTACTTTAATGCTAGTAGATATAATATAATCTTTTAACCTACCAGTTTATCTGTATTGTTTTGTCAATGTAGAATATGAACATGTGTGATGAAAATTGTTTTTTAGTAAATACAAACTAAAATGAATACTTAATTGATCGAGTAGCGACCTTTTTTTGTTATGACTACACTACGGATTTGTATGTATGTATAGTTTATAAAGTTCTGTATATTATCTGCACGTAATGCACACGATACCTATATGAAAATATATAAAATATCCAGAGTGAAATAATTATTATAATATTTAGTAAGAATCTAGGTAAGAATTTAGGTTTCATTTTGCTATTTATATTAATAAAAATATGAATTCGTATGAAAATCCGTAATCTAATAATAATCAAATAATCAATGCATATAAAACAGAATATTTTCATTGAAAAAAAAAAATATACATTAAGAATAAGTATTTAAAAAGATAATTGAATTGAGTTGCTACAATATGAGGAGGCTACATCACTTCCCAGTAGTTCAAGTAAACCAACAGAAACCAACTTAAAATCAATTAAAATCAAATTGCTTTTACAAACGTGCTAAAAATTCATAGTCCACTAATATTCGTAGTAGTAAACCTTTGCACTTTTCAATGTGAAATCTATAACTTACTTTCTTTTCTAATAAATACAATTTACACATTGGAGTTATCTCTTTATCGCTGCAAACCCTTTAATTGCAACTGAATATTTAATTGTCTGAATATAACCGTAGTGTTCACCAAAAAATATTTTGTGATTCTTTTGGATTAAGAATTCACGATTTTGAGTATCCTTTGGACTAATTATAGTTTAATTTTTTCAAAATTCAGATTGTTTCTAAATAAAAGCTTCCCTATATTTAGAAGAAAGAAGGTAGACATTTATTTCTTCTTACCATTAAATTATTAGAAATGATATGAAGAATACGCTTGATCAATCTTTAACTTATATCAAGGAGATGTATATTATAGTTCAAAAATTTGTGGTTCTTTTTAATATTTATGATTTATGAAAGAAATAAAAATAAACTTATTAATTTTTATCGAAGAAATTAATTTATATACTTAAACTAAGCAGGTCACAAATATATTTATTTCTTTATTTAGTCCTGACTTTTATATCGTATAGTACGTCTTGGTCCCTGGACATATATGTATATGTATATGTATATGCATGTGAATGGGCGGCATAATTTAGCTAAAAAAAACTGCATCGTCAAAGTGACGTTAGAAGATTACAAATTCACGGTAATATTCAATTAAGTTTGATTTGCACAAAATGTACATTTTTGTCATTAAATCATAAAATAAAATTATATTGACCTACGTAGGCTAATGAAGATTGATACAATATTGAGAAAATGTCACGCCAAACATTCTTATATTATGCAGTAGACAATTCTAATTATCCTTGTCATTTATAATTCTTGGTATATTTATTATACAACTTTGGTAACGCTTATATAATTTCCCTTCAATTTCTAAAATTACACTGTTGAATATAAAAAACAAAAAAACATAGAGAACACGGAATATTCTTACCACATGGAATGAGGTACAAGAAGCATGTTTAATGTTTCATAACTTCTTCAATCATCAACTTTTTATCAATGTCGATCTTAAAGAACTATATTTCATGCTGAGCGATGAGTATGCTTTTTAACGTTACGGAAATAGATATCGTAAAAAATGAATTTTCAATGAATATTTATCATTTTTATCTTTTCGAAAATGATACATTTTCATGTTTCAAAAATACATTGTTTTTTAAATTATTCAAAACTAATATTTCTAGAAAAAAAATATTAACTTCTGAAACCTACAGTTTACAAAAATATTTATCATGTAACTTTCGAAATACATATTTTGCAGACTAGATAAAAATAACAAATAATTGTTAAAAAAAATTATTTTTATTTCAATCATATTATTTATCTTACTGAATACGAATACTGAATACAGATACCTGTTGCAAAATTTCTCCAATACATATAAATGTTTAACCTTCGTATATCGGAAATAATTTTCCATATATTTCTACGCAAAAAACGTGGTCGAAGATCTCAAAGAACTTATTAACATAGCAGTATAAGGATATCTTATACATTCTTCCACATTCTTGAATTTATCTTAAAATGACAATAAAAAATATATAAAGTATATATTTCCTCTCAAAAAAATTATATTAATATCGAAATGTTTGTATGTAATAACGAATAACAGTTAAAAGATCCCCGTTAAGTTTCATTCGCAATATCAGACGACTTTCGTACAGAAAAATTCTTGCATTTTCATTTCTCATATTGAGATGATTTTTACCTAAAAAATTTTCGTTCGAAAATAAGTTCTACCTATGAATATAATTTATCTGTAAACGAAATTTATTACGCAACAACATCGTTTCACAAGATCAAATCGATCAGCTAGTCAAATCAGCAGTTTCTCTATCTGAAGTGTGTTAGATGTTTTAACCAACCTAACGTCTTAAATGATAGCCATAAAGGACCACCCTGTATACGCAGAATCCATTTCGAAACGCGAGCCAATAACGAGACTTTTTGCTACGTTAGACATGAGAGATCAGCTCGTCGTCTGACCGAACATCGATCGTTACGAAATTACATTAATCAGAGTCGTTTCGCGTTGTCGGTCGTTAATTGCTCGGAAGAGTCCATCGTATAGAGCGTGCGAATCCGAAGCTCGATACGAAACCTTTCATTAGGAATTACTTTCCTGTCCTTCGTACCCTGAATTGTGTCGATAGATCGATACGAATTTTCTCACCGTAACTCGCGAACGTCAATGAGCATTCAGAGCCAATTATGTCGAGATCTGCTCGTATCTAATAAAAGTACCTAACATCTACCACTTTTTTTTACTTTAAACGCAATTTACGTTTGTGTAGAGTCAAATTAGACGTATAAATATAAATAAGGGAATTTTATTTATTTGAAATTTCACTTATACCATTCAGTATATTTATATTTCCCAGATTACTTAATATCCTCTATGATCTTGAGTTATTTATTTTATGAAACGAATAAATTACTTTCGTTTTTGATTAGTTTGCCAGTATTTGGTATTCTAATCCGTACATTGAAAAGAGAAAGCTAGTAATTCGTTACTTTGCCACTAAATTTAAAACATACGATATAACTCATAGAAGAAAATATTATAAGATATAATAAGCTCGTATATAAAACGCTCATAGGTATTTTATATATTGAAAAGAGATTATTATTCATTAAAGATAATTCATGAATGTAAAAAAAGTGTTACATAAATCAAAGAAGCGCCAACTATTATTTATTTATATATCGTAAAAATATTTCGAGGTATAAAATGAATACATCGTTATCATAGCATGAATCAGCAAAGTATAAGATCTTCTGCAGCAAAAAACCTAAACGATACAAAATATACGTAAGAAACATTGAAGAAAATACATCGTGTTCCTCGATGTTAAGGATTCCTTAAATTTATGGTAACACGCGCTTTAGCGGTGTCGATGACTTTCGTCGTTACAGCAGACACGGCGAAGTCGTACATTGTGGTTCACCATAAATGATTGCTCGTCATTAGCGATCGTGTTCCCGACCATCCAACATTATCGCGCCACGCACCAAACAAAAACGAGGCACTATTCGTTTCTCTGTGATTCCCGTTCTCGATGTTTTTACTCCATTAAACGTGAAATCTCTCCAACCGTGTAAATTAATGAGTTTCTTGCCGGTGAATTACTCACGAGATACCATGTACATGGAAGATTTCTCATGAAGAGGATTACAAGCATATATTTGTAAATTTTGTGGAATATTAATCCCTTTAACGAAATGTAGTAGACTGATGGATCAAAGGATGTTTAAAAGGTAAACGGCGTGGAAGAGGACTATAATTTTACAATATGATTGTGATAGTAAAAAATACGAAGGTTCATAAAATTATACTTTAGGGTAGGTCATCTGCATAAGTACTTATCAATTTTTCATTCTTTTTTATCTGACATTATGTTATTTCATTTGTTAAATTGTTGTTTATACGGAGCGTTATAAAAAGATGGAGCAGTTTTTGAAATTTCTAACGCGGAAATATTTTAGGTGTTAGATATTGATATAATTACTGTATTTAACAGTCACTGAATTTTGCCGTCGAAGCAAATTTTTTGATCATTTTTAACATAAAATGATTAAAAATTTTGCTTGCTTGTATCAGTTTATTTTTATTATATAATAAATATAATAAATATTTTCATATAATAAATATAGAAATTTCACATAGGAATATAGAGAAATTTATGAATTATGTAAATGGTAAAATTTATATATCGAAACTCTGAAACTCTACACAAATATCGTGGATTTTCAGCATTAATAAATTTTTTTAACGAGCATAGCCATCGTTAAAAATTATATTCATACGCTATAAATTAAATGTATGGATATTTTGCCCGCACTTGTAATTCACATGATAAATCTATATTTTACGAGCATAAAATAATTTCTGGAACGGCGAAACAAAAGCTAATTGTTATTGATTCGAGTTTAAACAATATAACCTTACTTATTCGTTCCTTAGAATTTATAATCTAATAATATAGGAAAATAATGTATTATAATTTACGATGCGTTAACAATGTCTGATATATTAAAAATTATAGTTAACAATGTACCGTAATTGTATGTAATTTGTTTGATAATTTACACCGAATGTCCAGTTGTGTTGAAAAATAATCTCCATACGAAGGTTCCAATTGGCTCAATGAATAAGAAAGCTTGTATTGCACAGAAATGCATGATATTTAAGAAACGCGTTCGTATCTTCTATCTGAATCCGAAATATATCCCTTTCTCTATCTTCTATCTCTTTCGGTAACGTCGCGCAAAGTGTTAGGAAAATATGTAGCATCGTAAAGATGAAAGATAAAATTCAACTGGCGCGGATTGAAAGTCGAACGAAACAAATTTACTACGCGAGTTTACGATCGAGCGAATCGTACCTACGTATACGATCTTTATCGTCCATTGCTGTAAACGTTAGGATGATGTGCAGGGAGGATTCGGGGGAAAAAATATACGTAAACACGCGGAGAAAGTTGGAACGGGAAAATGTTCCGCTCAATTATCCTTTAAACGGCACGTTTAGTAGTTAATCTGATTCTTTTTTGTTCCCTTGTTCGAAACTTTCAGCCTCGAGGAAAATGATCGTCGTATAGCGATAATAATGGGATAATAATATATACATATACACATATGTATATATGTATATATGTATATACATATTTCGTTGTCGGTACGAAGACTTTAATTCCATGGGAACTGACAGGCACCCGAGTTTCCAGGTGTTAGATCTCTGGTTTCACTTGATTTATAAACGCGATTGTGGCATTAATATTTATACGCTCAGGCATTGTTGTTATCATTAATGCAACATTGGATCACAACAGAATCTTGAGAAGAACAGAGATTCTCTCACGCTCAAGTTGAAGATAAATAGATGAATTTGACAAGTTAAGAGATATGTTTTTCAATAAATTGGAATTTAGCAAAAATTAACCAATAGAGTTTAATAATACTCGATAATACTAAAATTTCTATCATTGTAAACTGTTAATTGATTTTTAACGTTTGAATGTTTTATGCATAAAACTGTTTAGCAACAATAACGAAATGTACAGAATTTAAATCTTGTTGATGTAAATAATTCGTTTATACTGTACGAATGTTTGCAAATTAATCGATATGTATTGGAATATTCTTAGGATTGTTTTGCAGTGTCTATATCTCTTTCCTAATACTTCTTCGAACTATAAGAAACGAGGTTCCCAGAACGATTGGAATGCGACCGTGAAACAGTTCACACATTCTGGATTGTAAATTTTGATCGTGAGAAGTTGATCCCGCGTGCTTGACTCTTGGAGAGTGAATCGTCAATATAATTCTATAGAAATCATTTAAAATGTGTTTCTATGTTTCTAGAGTTTCAATGAAACAATTCAAGTTAGTAACACGTCTACATGAAATATTCATCTTGTAGCATATTTTCCGTATATTAAAAAAATTGTTACCATGTATGTCATATAACTCGTGTCCATTTATTAAATAATGCACTGTTAGTTATATATCTTCAACAAATTTTCGAATTTTCCTTTGAACTTTGAAAAGATTGATTATTACAATGTCATATTATACTTTTTATTACTTTTACGCTTCATAGCACGTTTTTTCAATTTTATTAAATATTTTTAGGAAACATTAACATCTAACAAATACATCTAACAAATATTTATGATATCTTCTGTTGAAGATCCAATTCGAAGATTACGAAAAAAGAAAAATTATTTAAAATAATTCTCTATCTCCTTTAAGAACTTTAATAATTCTTTTCAATTTATATTAATTATTTATTTATTTATTTTAATTAATATTTTAAAATGTTAACATTTCCTAAAATATTTAATAAAATTCAAAGAACATGCTATGAAGCGTAAATCTTTCAACTCAACGATTAAAAAAAGAATACCATTCATAAACTGTTAATAAAACAACCCACAAAACTGTAAACTTCGGTACACAAGATTCATGTACCTACTCCAAATGATAATTCCAAAGGATATCGCTAACCGTTTGTACAAACGTAACAGAAGATTGGACAAGAAAGAGAGAAGAAAAAGGGGATGTAATGGGCAAGTTGTTTGGTCGTGAAACCCGGATGCCAAACCGTAACACCATAATCACCGCTCGCCGTAGTTTCACCGTTAATGACGTTGGCGCGCGTTTGTAACGGGCGCTTCATCGCGATGGAGGCCAGTGGAGTTGCGTCTATTCATCCCGGAGGATTAGCCCGTGCCACGGGTTACAGGTACTGATCGATGCCAACGTTAATTGCACGCAAACGTAACGTACGCGCGCGCTGTTATGTAAATGCGGCACGTATTCGCCAAGCCGAACTGTATTTCCGTTAAATCGAGGCAATCTTCCAAGCCTGTTACAATATCGACAGCAATAAATTGTTGGCCGACTTGCTATTTCTGGGGCTGAATATCGTTTAGCCAATTAACTGGCTGTTGATTCGCTTTTTATCTCTGTTTCTTTCGGGAAAGTGTTCGACTTCCTTTTTCATTCTCATTTTCTCTCATTTTGCTTTCTAATTTCCACGCGTTTTGAACAAAAAAAATCCTATTTTCCGGTAACATAGTCAAGTTTTCTTAGATTAATGGTAAACCGATACCGGTTAGACGAGCTTCTGGTGGTCTCGTATCATTTTTACGTTTTTTAGATTTCTTTTAGGAAATACTTGCCTTAATAGGCGGTTTAGTAAATGATAACACGATACGGAATAATGTCATTCATTTATCAGAGAGATCGCGTTGGTGTATTTAACAGTGAATTTCCTTTTACTTGCGTGGTTTTTATTTGTCGCGTTGATCTATTCGCGTTGTAAAAGGAGTGCTCGTAGATTTTCTGTGAAATTACGTAGGATGTATAGATTCCTGGAGGTTTCGAAGTTTCGCGGTTGGAATGTACACTGATGGTGTTTGAGATTGATTATGGCTGATCGGGCATGTATGTGTTACACGCATGCGAGATTGATCGCTGGTAATCGGGACTGTTGACATAGTTGGTGTTGAAATTTGCGGAGTGGAACGCTAATATAGAAATTTTCTTCAATATAGCAAAGACGAGCTAATAATTGTAGAAATTCATTTTAATGTTTCATTAACATATACATTTTAGTTTCATAATATCAACATTTTCATAACTTTGACTACGTTTATCAAATAATAATTTCGACCTTTAGTTTGCTGAAATCCATCATCAAATTGAAGGAAAATTACATTTGAAAACATAATTTTTATTCAAACGAAAGGGAATAGATCTTAACAAATTCATTTAATATATTTGTAGAAATCAAACAGGCTGTACCTATTGTTTTTCTAATTAAATTCTTATTATGTTACATTAGATTATTTTAATCAAAATAATGAACCAAACCTCATGCATAACAATTTAACAGGACATTTATTATCTCTTAGAAAAATAATGTTATAAATACTAATATTCATATTCATAACTAAGAAAATCATTATAATTTTTATGTCTAACGACAATGATCTTTTTAGGAACATCCGTTCATTAACTAAACTGAAGTTTACTTTAAGTAGCAAATTGAATTCCAGTTATAAATATTTTAATTTTATATTATTAAATAGGTTTTGAAGATATTAAGTGAAATTAACGTTATATTTAAAATTTAAACGTCTTCAATGTATCTTTGTATCAACACTAATATATCTATTGAAGCCTAAATTCAGTAATCTTGCAGAAATATTATACAATTTGTTTTTTTCTCTTTTTTCTTCTAATTTAACGGAATTAACGAGCAATGATCATCAACTTTTTATTATTATTATCATTTGCGTTTCTTCACTCAAAGGATTTCTCTCTGGTTAGAATTAATTATTATTATTACTATATGTGTTTCTTCACTCAAAGAATATCTCTCTGGTTTAGGTTAATATATAAGGACTACATCAAATTCGTATTAATGTGATTATTATATAAATGTTCGTAATATCGTTGATGTATTTAGTATTACTTCTATCAATCTAATTATTATTATTATTATTATTACTTATATCTTAATTTAATAGTAGTATCAAAATTCTGAAAATATGAAAAAATACGAAGCGTGTCTGTGTGTGTGTGTGTTATTTCGCAGCTGTTACAATTTTCAAGTTAAATAAAGTCGATATTAAGTAACTACATCCACAACTTTCGACGCAATTTATTTTACTACAACTAAAAGCGTCTCAATCGACTTACATGAAAAATCAAATGAAACCTCAACTCAACTTTATGAATACAATTTATCTCGTGTCACGGCAACAGACAACAAAAAGCTATCTGTAATAAAAGCTAAAAATGACGCGACAGTGACATCAATATGATTCGATATCATCCATATGATCGTTGTTTTCAATGTTCTGTGCCAATCACGTCACGATTTTACCGCGTTCACGATTCATCGGAATAATAGAATTATGAATGGGGAAGTCGTCGCGCTATGAGCATGGACGTATAAGATAATTGCGACTGGTTGCTAATTGGACGGTGCTCGCGTAAGCGTCGCTTGTTTAATTGTCGCGATGATTTACGAGACTCGTCGCCGGTTAATTGCGCGTTCTCGTGTCTCGAGCACCGATGAAAAGTGAAAACTCGGCATGTTTTTCCATCTCGTAAAACGCGTGCAGCGATACCGACGACGACGTGATTGATGGAAATCCTTCGTGCCGTTTCGTTCGTTTGGAAAAGTTGCGACGAACGCTTACGATCCGCGAACCAGGTGAAAACGTTGTACAGCTATAATGGATAGTCAAGCCTGGCAGGAAGCCTTGCAGCTGTTAATTGGAATTTAAATTGGAGTTTTGAAAGTGTACACAATGGGAAACAGCGATAAATATATTTAATTACATTCCGGGTTTCTTGAGATGCGCTGTGCATTTAGAGAATGCTTGTATGTAAACACTGCTAGCCAATAGTCTACATAGGGTGTCCTAAACTGAAACCGCCAAACTGCAGAGGTTTAATCCGCAAGCGAAAAGAAAGGAAAAAACGTTACGTAAAGTTTGTCAATAAACGACGTATTTTCCATTACAACGGACAAAAGGTGACTGTATTTTTGTATCAGCGTAGTTACATATTTCTTATCGTGTGGTAGCAATTCCTTGTCGTTGATAGTTATGATAATAATGGAATGAAAAATGATTACCTAGTATTTTTTAATTCTTTATTTCGAAACGTTGTCCTTGTGCTCGGGTACAAGCTTGACATCGATGAACAATGGAAATAATAATATTTCGCAGTTTCTGAAAATTTCGTTGAGTTTCAGGAACTGCATTTTTTATTCGTTGCACTAGTTTGTCATGGGACCACACTTTTGTAGAATAAACCTTTAATTTTATAGTTCCCAGTAAGCAAAAAATCATGGAAGCTAAACAGCTGGTCCACTACGATCTTTCCATCTTTTAAATGTGTTTCGCACGAAGAAATAGTGTAACGAATAAAATACGCAGGTTTTGAAACTCGACGATATTTTCAGGAACTGCGTAATATTATTATTTTCATTGTTTATCAATGTGAAGCATGTGTCCGAGCGCAAGGACGACGTTTTGAAATGAGGAATTAAAAATACTAGGTAATCATTTTTTATTCAATTATTATCATAACTATTAACGACACGGAATTGCTACCACACGATTTAAAAAAACGTGCAACTACGCTGACACAATAATACAGTCAACTTTTGTCTGCTGCAATGAAGAACGCCTCGTTATCTGTTTCACACATACAATAATCGTTTACTCTGTAACAAAGCGTTTATTGACAAACTTTATGTAACATTCTTTTTTTCTTCTTTCTGTCTCTAAATTAGGTTTTTTTGCAGCTTGACGTTTTAAGTTTGGGACACCGTGTATGGTATAAATAGTATATATAACGCGAACAGTAACAAGGACGCGTAAGGATGTGTGACTATTTATTTGTAGAAAATAAGAAATCTTATATTTACTTGTTGAATTTATATCGGGACGAGAGTGTAAATAATATAAAGGAAATTATTAAAAATATAAATGATAGAAATTCTATAAATTGCAATTAATATGTAAATTGATACAAGATTGGAAAATTAGTAACAAGTGCTACTACGTATTACGTATTATATTATACATTACATATATTGCACATTATATATTTATTTCCTTTAAAACTAAAAATGCATATCAAACGCTCCAAAATTATATGTTTAATACATTTTGCATGGCAGAGCAACATCGTAAAATGCTTATTACAAACGTTGTATTAAAATGTCGAGTAAGTTTTCAATGAAACTTCGTTTCACGGCGTTGCAATTAAACTAATTTAACCGAAATCCGTAACAGAACCGTAACACGAGGAGAGAATTCAGTGTCGCGATAATAACGTTAAATAATTGAGTTTGCGACACGGAAAGGGGTTAACTTTTATTATCACGCTTGTGGCGCGTAACGACTCGACTTTCAGAGAAAATAATTAGTCGAAACGGAGGCTAATTGAGCGTGGTTGGCGTAATTCGACGGTGATTTTCGTGGAAATGAATATGTAACGTAAGCTAGGCCGGTCAACGGCTTTGCGTATTGTTCGTTATACTGTGTAATTATGTGCAAATTTATGACTCACCGTGGACCTTGGCTTTAGGATAACGGATTTACCGTGCGTACCAGTAGCGCTCTGCGAAAAGAGAAGAAAAAAAGAAAAGAATAAGCACCTCGTATACATGTAAAAAATGTAAAACAGTTGGCGAGGTAACTGTAACGTGTGTAATTGCTGTTCGAAAGAGTTATGGTGTTATAGTGCTGTAGTTGGATAATTGTTCGAAATGTAACATTTAATATGATGAAATATGTATTTGCAACAGTGGTTCGAAATACGTAATTCTGAATAATTCAACGAGCTAAGAAATATGTAACTTGTTACTGTTATGTAGCACGTTTAATAGAAAAGAACCTTCTCGGGAAAAGTTCTTTACAATTAAACAGATTATGTGTGTAACAGTTTTCTTTCTTTCAATATTATGATAAATTTTATGAAGTATTCAATGAAGAATCTAATAAAAAAGATATTATAAATTGCATTGCGAAATATTGTATTTTACTACAAGATGATTCACAGGGGACGATATTACGTAGTCTAATTTGTTTAAATTAATTCGAATATTTTATTGAATCGGTTTAAACATTTTTTCCTAACGTGTTTGATTAAAAAATTATAACATCTTTAAATTAGCGAAATCAGTTTAAAATATATTTTCAAGAATACCATCTTAAGTATCATTTTTGCAAACAAATTAAAGCACATATTTTCATACTATCTTTTGTATGTTTTATATTTTTTACAGTTCTCTGTATCTTGCGCTAAATATTATATAAATACTAGTTAGGTGCATTTCTACTTACATAATAAATTTAGAAAGAAGTAGACCAAAATAAATTACTTTAATCTACATAATATTCCAAATTTCCTATAAAAATAATTTACAACATGTGACAGTAAGTATATTAATATATACAAATATCTGTTTAACTAAAACATGCTTTGTTCCAATTCCCCGTCCTTTCTGCATAATCTAGACACACCAGAAATATTCATATATCAACCAATTACATTTTTCATCACTTGAATTTTCATTGCACTTAATCGCTTACTAACCTGTTCCTTCAATCTTGATTAGAATTTAATGACTTGCATAGTATCTTTTAATCGACGAAGCACGTACATGAAAACTGTATATCATAACGCTTGAAAACAAACTTTTTTCATTAATTCCAGATTGTTCGAATAGCACGAACAAGGAACTCGATCTCGATCGCGGACATTTACGTAATTCTTCCATTAGCAGCACGGTGAGCATTTTTGCGGATAAGAACAATGATCTGCGCGAAGGTAGGCGAACAGCTGGAATTCTCTGCTGGTCTACAAAAAGTTCCTCTTAGAAATGCTTAATGGTGGCTCGCAAGGCATTTGTAGGAGTATCGAACGTTTTATACCAAAAATAAAAGAAAATAAAAAAGAAAAAGAAAAAACACTGTTGGACCTATATACGATGCGAAAAAACATGTGTCGATTTGTACGCGATGTACAAAATGTGTAGAAAACGAATTCCTGTTTCGTAGCTTTCACATTGAGTTTCAGAGATCTCCAGAATCGAAATAGCTGTTTAAAGGACTCGTTGTGCAGTTACTTGTTCCAGGAATATCAATCGACTGTGTAAAGTGTAAAACGTTGTATTGTTTGGTGGTTTGGCAAAGTTAAATTAGCTTTTACAAAATAATTAGCTTGTGGTGACAGAAATTTATAGAACCAGGTGGTAGATTTACAAAATCTCGGTTACAGGAGCAAGAAGTGACATAGGTATTTCATTCGTGCAACGTAAAAGTATTTCTGTTTAGTAACTGATAATACTAGCTAGTATTATTAGCGAAATTCTCGATCTGTAAGTTACTATAGTTGTTATATATATTAAATATTTTTGCATTATGATAACAAGTTCGATAATAAATTGAAATTCACAAATAAATTTTATGAATTATAAGTTACATATTTGATTGACCTATTCGACGTAAAATTGTAAAACAAAAATTTATAACCTACAACTCTTAGCTTATTATTTCATTGATAGATTATTTTGCAAAAGGACCCAGGCACCTAAGTAGCAGAATATCGCTAATGTATTTAGAAACAATTTGCAAAGTAATTTCCATTAAATTCGCTATTTTTTGATAATGAAACGTATCTGTAGTTTATAATCAAATAATAATCGGAAGCATTTTAATGAAGGAATATTTTCAGTTTATTTATGTAACACTACCAACTACGTAATACGAATTCATGAAGTGCATTGCAATTTACAATGTATAAGATTGGCAGGATATGAAAGATAACATCTCGTAGCAAAATAAATTAAAGATAACACAGTAGAAGATTCTCAAGCTTCCTTTTGAAACAATGTTTACGACAAAATTTAGTTGGTCTTAAAATTATCTAAGTATTTATAAAAGTATTGCTTAAACGACATTTAATACCAAACAATCCTCATTGACTTTTTAAACATCTAGAATGGAACAATCATTATTTATCTCTTAATATATAACTTGCTTTGTATTCAATATAGAATTTATGATCTCCAAAATCAAAGTTTGATCTTCAAAATCAAATAATTCCCCCAATGATCTATTTAGAACGATATTTAGAAAAACCAAAAAAGACGCCAAAAGATTTCGTTGCAGAATAATCCTAATTCCATTCATGTCTTAAAAGTTTTTCTCTTAATAGGCAGGAACTGTTGCTTATAAACTTCGTAATGTATATGATTCATGTCTATGGGCTAGACAATGGGGCGCGATTGCTATTTTTAATGAATTGTTGATACTTGATCCGAGCCACACGAGAATTTTGCTGGTCCTCTCCCGTGGAATTTCGATGCCATTGATTTAGTAAGCCACGCAGGCTCCCGTGTCTGGTTCTGAATACAATTTCACGTCCGGCCGACGATTTTTGGACGGTCTGTCTGCCGGGGGTCAACGATCCGTTCCTTAATGCAAGAATGCTACCTGGCGCATTCGTAATTGCTGGTCGTATGATATAACACGCCGTTGATAAGCTGTTCGAACCACCGATTGCCTAATATTTATGTCACAAACCGGTAATTGTTCGACATTTGGTATTCTTTTCATTCCTATTTCCTTTTTTAAATTTGTGATTTTTTTAACGTCCGCCTTTCTCAATGACAGACATATTTTTAGCTTCTTTTTTTATCTTGATGCTTCAAATCTTTTAATCGTTATTTTTCCTTAAGTTTGACATTTTTCAATTTGTATTACTTTTCCCTTTGATATTTGAAAAATCCTTTTCGTTCTAACTTGTGTATTTGAGATCTCTAACATTTCTCTATTTTCTTGATTTTCTGTCGACAGTTTCCTTAAAAAAGAGCAAGAAGAGGATTAAGGTAAAGCTTTCAAACTACGGGAACATCGAAAAAGATTAAACTGTACATACGAAAGAGGTAGCCATAAAATTGCACAAAAACGTTAGATTTCAAAATAAAAAGAGAATTAACAACTCATGATTATTAACTCAAATTAGAGTAATAGTACAAACGCAGTAGCGGGATTTAATAAAGCTCCTTTTTTTCTTGCAAACGTGTTCCAGAACTCTAATTAATATTGCGTCCTGCAAACTAATTACGTCTCTTTAAGAATTTCCTTTGATCGTTTAAACGAGAATTTCCCAGCGTTTCTACGATGGCGCAAATATATTACCGGATAAAACTTTGTAACGTCACGAAAGCAATGAAATTGCATTCAAACTTTCTACAAAGTATAATAGTACATAAACTCCTGCAGTAGCCTCGATGCTTTGAAATTTTAAATGGAGCTTTTTATTAAGAGATTGATCTTCCTCTTCTTTAATTTTATTCCTTACTAAATTCCAAAAGTACTCATTTAAGTATCAAATATGTCATAAGATGATTAGAGTACTAAATTATCAATATAAGTGTAATATTTCTTCGTGTAATAATTATTATGAAACGCATCTAGGTATCTTATGTAATAATACTACTTTCATGCACTTTAGCTATATCGCAAAGTTTTACTGTTTTTAGCTGCGGGCAAGACAATATTACATATTATTCTTTTATAAGACAAGCAAAGTTTTATGAGAAGAGAAATAAGAAATTTATAACATTCTAACTCAAGGAATTCTTCGTTTGATTCAGTAAGATAAGCACATGTTAAATAACAAAATTCTTGTGTTTTTTTTTTACAAAAATTAAAAGGAAAATTTTTAAAAATATTTTAGAAAGAACAATTAATAACATTGACATTTCACATTATGGCTGTTATACGTCATTTAAACATATTTTATACTTTTCTAATTGTCTCTCCCTTTCGTTTAAAATTACACTAACAACTTTAATTCATACGTAGACCACATTTATCATTTTTTGGGTATGCTGAATTAGTATGGTAAATATAGTATCATATCACATTTATTATTTCTATCGTATCGTACGTCTAATTAATATTAATGACCAGACTGCGGATGTTTATGCATTTATGGTAACTTTCAAAGTGAAAAAAAGTGCACAGAATACGCGTAATATGCAAAAGTGTATTAAATATACAAAATTTTCTCTATTTGCCTTTATAAACATATGAATTTGCATAAATATCAGCAGTCTATTAGTGGCATTCCAGTTTCGAACAAGAGAAAGATAAAAAGGCAAATCGCATAAAAAAGGGAACGTTTTAGCGTCCTGCAATTTGCATTTGTTTCGTAACAAATTTTTGCAGTTTAACCACACGTCTCACTGGATATTTAAATATTTGCTAATAGTGGCACTACTTTTTTCAACTTCCTACATTCTCCTTTCTCGGTATTACCTGTATCCCACGTGTTTCGTGACCAACATGTCAAACACAGCGAAACGATCAACTACGGTTTAATCAAACGGAAGACATATCATTACGAAGTATAATTATCCACTGTCTTCACAAGTAACATGAAATTTATGAAAATTTTGAAATAACGAACACGAAAATTACTACATTATTTGAACGACTTTATTACTAGAAAGGGCAAAGGATAACGAAACTAACATGAGAAACTAGCAGAGCAATTACTTTCTTATCGAATCCAAAGTGATTTATGTTCAATAAGATTTGATGCATGTAAAAAGAAAAATAAAGCAATTGCTGAATTCCCAAGTGTCTTATACTAGCAATATACGTATATATACCACAATTCATAAGTATTTGGAATAGTTTGGTCGATTTTTAGTAACAGTATTTGAATTTGAACAAAATGTACAAATTAAGAGTCAGTTAATAATTCTAAGGGATATGTAGTATCTTTTTATAGTATCAAAGAGCAAGAGTATAAGTTTAAATTATTTATTAAAGGACCAGAACCACTTTTGTTTCGTTATTTACTATGTATTATTAAATATTTTACTATTTATCAGATATATGTACTACATACATTTATTATTTAAATATAATTATTTACACTAACGTCGGAAGGGATTCTATTAATTTAAAGAAAGTAATTCCATTTAATTTATAATTCAGAAAATAAATAATTCGGGGATAAGGAGCTTGCCAACTAATAACATAGTTCTGAAAGGTTTGATAGTTACAAATACCAGTTTTATTATCGTCTATTGGTATTTAAAACAGTAATTTAATTCCGATATAATCATTCTATCATACGTGTATAACTAAGATAATTATGAAGAGTAAAATTATTGTAGTTTAATTTATTCGTGATGTTGAAAATCAGAATGTGTTCTATCAAATATAAGCAAACATTTGAATACTTTCGTGCAATAGTGTATACGGCTCTACAAATGAAATAAGTGCTCTTTGCATTACTCATTTCTTCCACCAATATTTTATTTTAATTGCATTGGGAAAACTCGTATGATTTATAAGAGTTATACAACTATCCCATATATTGTGTCAACAATTTACATTTGACTATATAATTTTCATGAATGTCTTGATATATTGCGACTAATTAATGAAGTACAAGTAAAATACACATGTGCCTACTGCATTCCAATCTCATTTAAGTACCAAATATGTCATAAACTAAGTGCAGCACTAAGTTATCAACACGAGAGTAATATTTCTTTATTTAATAACTTTTGAAAGAAGAATGTACAATATCCCGAGTGTTCTTAGTTGTACTATTGAGTGTGATTTGTCTTGCAAATTTTTACCGCTTCGACCTCTAAGAAGAGAGTTGACACGTCATTTTTCTAAAGCAAGCGCAATTTCATGAAATATGAAGTTATACGTTTAAAACCATTTAATTAAGCAGTAAAATTACACGTAACATTCTCCATGCTTAGAACATGCAACTTGCAACATTATCAGAACGACTTCATTACCCTAGAAAGCGCAAAGAAAAACGAAACTAAAGGAACTCAATTACTTGGTTACCAAAGCCAAAGTGATTTATGTCGAAGAAAAATTCGAGAGCATACCAATGAAAATATCTTAATTAACACACCTGTCTCACTCGTGTACCGTTTTAATTAGAGAATGAATATCAAAGTGGAAAAGATTCCACAAATAACGAATTCTTAACGCGGGATCATTCGTCGCTTCTCCCAGGGGAAAGTGCCCGGTAGGCTGTTACAAATATTCACCCACAGTCATCAATCATCGATTCTTTTCCTTTCAAGCGAATAATCCGACAATGAACCACAGCATCGTATAATACGCCAATTATCCTTAATGCAGATTAATCAGATCTTTGATAGGAAGTGAGATATTCTAATTCGCAACAAAGAGCTAAAAATTTGAATGCAAGTGTTCTCCATTTGTTTGAGACGAAAATTTTCAATTAGAATCACGTGTTAATTAGTTCAATAGACTATGCTGGAATGTAGAGTAGAATAGTACAGTTAGATACAAAAGTTTTCTATACTTTACAAAATGACCATTTATATTCAATTAAAATATAGATAAATGTTTGCTGTGTAATTATTATGTTTTATATTGTGACGATTTTCTTTTTATTGCTTTATCCGTAAAGTAAATTTTTAGAAAAAAGTAAGAAGATTTTCTTGATTGTATATTCATATATAACTACCATCCAAAAATTTGGAAACGATCATGTTTTGAAATTAAACATATTATCTTCTTTTTCTACTAATTCTATTGCTTATTTTATTCATTTTCTTGCTTATATTTCTGTTTTCTAACTTTTCCATTTTTAAAACAAGAAACGAATTTTGTATAGGTAATAGTGTACAAGATTTTCACTTTAATAAAATATACCTGTATATATAACTTGAATTTATATGATTTCATTTAATTGTTTCCGAACTTTTGAACAGTGGTGTATGTCCTAAAAAGCACAAAATTCGGTGAGAAAAGACTTTTATATTCAGATTAATCTATAATTTACGTTGGTCGTTAAGATTAGTAGCTAATACAATAATTAGAACAGCGATCCTTAAACGCATCAACGCTAATTAAGCGTATAGAAATCTCTGAACTTCCTGTGTCAGCTATAATACCTGGAATGAGATTATAACGAATTATGGGATATCTGTATTCTGAATTTAATCACAGATACACTTATACAGCTGTATTTAACAACTATCATTCTTTTTCTCTTCGCATCTGAACCGGATATTTATATATATTTAGAAAAGAATTGAAAATTGTACTTTTTTATATATTATTTACTATATTGGAATTGAGGAAAAGTTATATTAATTATTAATTTTTCTACAATATATATCACAACCATTTTTTATACTAACAAATAGGGCTCGTAGAAAATTAATTTTAGAATCAATTACTTTCAACGTCGTTATATGTAGAGGTAGCCAATTTGAGAATTTTATCTAAAGAGTAACATTCTCCGCCATTGAATTTCATAATCGATGTCATATAGTAAAACCACGAAATAGCAATAACCACGAATCGAATATTCTTATCTAAATCGGAATTTCAACGTGCACTCATATCATGGCGTTTTATTGGAAAATATTATCGGAATAGAAGACAAGAATTTTGTGTAAACCCGCAAGGAATCTATATCTCCGGCTAAAATTCGAACAGCGATCGAACAAAATGATTTCATCTTTCTGCTTCATTCAATACGTTCACTTGGTTCCACATCCTTGGTTTTCTTATAAGGTAGACGTATGTAAAGAATCGGCATTTTTTAGATATCTGCAAAAATTAATTCTGACAGCAAGCTATTATTAGGATAGGAGCATCATAGCTATCCTATAATGTGGATTATTAATCATATATTAATTATGCTATAATGTTACGTAACAAGACAAATGTTACAATTTACGAAAACTGTTTTATCCCTTTCTTTACTCGTGATAAATATACATAAATAATATCATTAGAGACTCTATTAAAACATAAATAATTTTAGCTAATTTAATTATGTAGATATGTAGATCATGTTCTCGAAATACGAGCTTCCAGAGTTAATAGAGTTAATTGCTTGTACATTAAAATTACTATGTATAGATATCCATCGTGAACAACTTGCAGAATAATTTAGAAATGTGAAATAATAGGATACTAGAAAAACAAAAATTACAGAATAATATATGTCCCCAGACAGAATTTAGTTTATGAAATTTTCCAGAACGTATCTTGTGCGTGGGAGCGTTTCAAAAGTGGAATAGGTCAATGAATAATAGAATAATAGAAAATTATAATCGTAAGATAATATGTCTCCAAATTTTGTCAATTTAATTCGCGAAATTCGGTCGAATGATGAAAATACCTTGATGAAAATTTATTTTCAATAAGATACGGCGAGGAAGGTGTGAAATACAAATATAATTGTTAAATAAATAATAAATTAATAGAAGAATAAAATAATAGAACAATATATGTTCCGAAATTGTTTAATTTGGCTCATATAGTTCAGCCAAATGACACAAATATTTGCGAAAAAGAGTGAAATACGTCATGAGTGGAATGGGTCAATGATTAATAGACTAGCAGGAAGATAAGATCGTGGAATGATATATCATTTCAATCCTTCTAATTCGGTTTATAAAATTCAGTCAAATAACAAAGAAAAACAAAAAAAGATTGCCAGGAAGTAGCGAAAAAGAAATGAAAATCAACCGTGAGTGGAATAGGTCAATAAATAAATAAACGACGACGTACAAAATTGCTGAAAGGGTAACGAGAAACGAGCGTCTCCTTCCAGGGGAAAGCAGCTCGCGATTATACGTGCAACATTGTTCGTGTGTGTACAATGTGCCGGCTAATGAGCGTAATGATTCCTTGGAATGTGCATCTAAACTGCTATCTGCGGCTCGACGCGTGCACGTACGGTTCTTCACGCGAGCTGCACACATGTGCTAACCGAGCCAGTCCTCGTTTTACATACGTTCTAGTGGAGAGCATTTATGGAATGAGTGGCATTAAATGATGCTTGAAAGAACGAAAGGGGACTTAAGGTAGCTCTTAAAGCGTGATTTTAACCGAGAATTTTCGTTGGTGATTAGCAATTAGAGAAATGGAAATGAAGTTTCACAGGTCTGTCTGTCTGAAAGACAGATATCGTGGAAATTTATCCACGAGATGATCAGATGTTAATTTACGTTGTTTATGGCACATGCATTATTCATGGTTGTATGTTTAAGAAGAATAATAGTAATGAATTTATAGGTGAAAAATATCGCGCTTTATGGTATTATCTAACGCAGAATATTTTAGGTTACAGTATTTGGGAAATGGAAAAAACTTTGAATTATTGAATCGTGAACGTGTACTTCTAGAAACATTATTGTAATGTTCATATTAATATAATTATTGGAAATAAGAAAATATCGTTTGATATTAGATCACAAATGAGGATTATTTTAGAAATAGATTCAGGAATATTATTGGAATGTAATATAATTATTGGAAATAGGACAATCTCGTTGGATTTTTAATCACATTGGTTCAAGTATTATTTTAGGTTCAATTTTAGTAAATTATCTAAATGAGATTCTAAACGAAGGAACTCTGTCAATTCAAGAATTTTCGAATGGTGGAATTGATCACTCTTATTAATCTGAAACGATGGAAATAATTTGGACAGGAATAGTAGAAAATAGAAGTAAAGCTTTAAACAAACGGTCATTTCTTGTTCTGTTTATAAGATATGGATAAAATATAGTACAATATAACATCTTAAAATATCAACTGATCAGCTTCACATCTCTGAAAATGTAAAATCAAAACCATCTATCAAAAGGAGAATTAAATCTCTTGAATACCTCAAAAAAGAAAGACATTCATCGATACTAAAAGCAATGGCGGTTAATTGAAAACCGGAGTTGCCCGTTAATTAAACGTTTGTCAACCGGAATAACTACACGGAGTTTTAAACGAAACTCTCTTTTTTTACGTACTTTAGTTGGAACAAAGCTCAGATGCAAGGATAACATCGGTTATAACTTGATTACAAAATAAACGGTTCCCATCTGATCGATCTGTTCCCGTGTGCGACATCGGGAGAATTAATTTCGTTCGTTAAGTTAAAGGATCCCCCGTACCGAGTTTCTTTTATCGCTTCGTAATTTATGAATTCGACTGCGTGATAAATTGCACGCTAAAAGCAAGCCCGAAAATTACACCGTGATTTATAAAAGCGCCTTGCATTGCGAAACGTCGCGGGCGTAATAGCTTTGGCAATGAGACTTTTAATTGCCGTAATATCCACTCGATTACATTCCATGTCCACTTGTCATTTCGCGATCATTTCCATACCGAGATTCTATTTTTTTCTTTTTCTTGTTCTTCTCTGTCGGCTAATTGTGCAATTTTGTTAGCTTTATCGTGATATAAAATGTATCGTACTTGCAAAGAAACGCGTGTAATTTGTTATAATAGTTTGGAAAATCGGAATAAAATTGTGGCATTTAACGATCAGGTTTAGTTCTGCGCAAATATGCAGATTGTATTTCTGTTATGGTAGCCATTGTTTTAGAATTATTATGTCTAGAAATACCTTTCTAATGTTTATGTTTAATTCTTCTTGTACTTCGGTTGTTGCTATAATTACTTTACTTTTCCGTTTCTTCTTATCTTCGTTATATTTATTGCCATAGAGAATTGCATATAAGAATCGTTATATACAATTAAAGGTAGAATGAAGACAAGTTAGAATGTGTGTTTCAGTAATTTATCGTATAATGAACAAAACGGTATCTTGTAAACGTTTTATCACGTCTAATGTACTCTATAAATTTTATCTCCTTATATTTATCTATTCGCATAAATTATGAAAATTCACATCGTATACGATGTTATGTCGGTTTTGTAAAAAATACTGTTTGAAAGAACAGGTGTCATGAAGGTTCAGCAATTAAATACATCAGTATTCAAACAGAATTATACTACCATTAGCAGCACAAAGCAACAATTACATCGATGTAATTATTTGCTATGAGATTGGTGCGTGTGAAACATTTCTCTGAAATTTTAATTCCACGGGTAAATAACGTCCATTACATTTTGTTCCGTCGCTAATTATCTACTAACATTGAAGAAAAAGAAGTTTGTTACAAGTCACACGTATTGAATATTAGAAAGATGTATAATAAAGATATTACAACCTCATCATTAGTCATCATGAATAATCGAAACGTTCGTACGACTTCCTTGTATGTATTGTAGTATCGTTAAATAATTATGATTAGTTTATTAATGATAAATGGATTAAACAGATGTTAATTAAACAGAAAACAATGGTTATTAAACATGAACTAACTGCAACGAACGTATAATAATTAAAACAACTAGATATTAACAACGCTAACAACACTATCTCGACAACGCAATCCGCACTCTCCGATTTCTCAACTCATACTGCTGTTAATTCGTTTATCGTCCCCTAGCAACCCCTTGTCTTTTGTCTTAGTCTCATATCTCTTGTCTTAGCCCCACTACGCACACGCACAGCAACCGCTTGTTTATAATTCGCACCTCAGCAATCGCTTGTTTACAATCTGCACGACACCCCCCAGGCTCCTCGTCCACGACACTACAGTATAAGCTCAACATTGTAAAAAAGAATCATGAAAGTTCGTGAAAACACGAATTCAATGTTTTAAACGCTTTAATGCATAAATTATTTTGGAAGAAAATTGTAAAAGACTGTGACGATTTTCGTTAAGAGAATTTTGTGATTCTAGAACAGACAACTTTTACGAAGGCGATGTAATGAAAGCATTTCCAGGGAAACACAGAAACAGAAACTGAATATCACTCTGAATGTGCACGAATTCGTGCGTAAATTACTTTGATCAAATATATGACTTTACTAGGAAACCACATATGGTTAAAGTTTTATTTAATAAAATATTTCATAACTAGTGCGCGGATTTCCATGCAAATTTACATTTTCATGAACACAGTTAAGGAGATAGAAACGAAACAGGGATATCTTCTACCATTTATTAACAATTCTATCGGGTATTCTACTATTGGCTTGGCAACTAACTGACTGCGGATTTTGTCATTACCACTTAATACCAAAAGTAGTTAGCAAAATTAGCCCTCACTTAGTTGCCAATATATATTATATGCATCTTCTGCATTTATGCATCTTCAAATGCTACGTGAATGCATAAAAATTCCCTCTCTACTAATAACATTAAATATTTGCAATTTTATTAACGTGGCCGGTGTACGAAATGCGACACTCCTATAATAAAATTAAAAGGCGATAAAAAAGAGTAATATCGAAGAAATGCAAGCTGATACCTCGATTTTAACATTATGTCGCAACAAATTTCTGATATATCGATGAAACATTATCCGACACCTTCTCTTTGCCAAAATAAAATCTCATTTCCACTGCAACAGGCGAAACACGAATCTTGTATCAGTTTCGTGTGACTGAAAAATGATCATTCAGCCGAAAGACATACTCGCTGTGCATTCTCCGGGGCGAATGACAGGACTCAATCTTCTTATCGTCAACGGGTTATTAATCGATCTCGATCAGGGACAAGCGTAAACGAAAATCCGTGTATCTGTTTTGGAACGCGGTTGGAATCGATCGATTCCGCAGAAACTTTCTCTTGCGAGCGGCTGGTCGGCAACCACTCGTTCATTAAAAATACCTTTTTATTCACTCATACACCGCAGCAAGATCTCATTGCTTGTATACGCAGAGAGACTCGCTTACCTTGTTTCGGGGAATCGTCAGATCTGTTTTCTTCTTCTTTTTTTTTTCAACGAAGGTCCCCAAGTTCGTTTCAACCAATTTATTCCGGGATCGGTATTTGCGAAAGTCGAAATTCCTGTCCCAATCTCTTTTGTTCGATTTCTGCATTCTTTATGCTCACGTGCGCGATCTTATTATACACGAGAGCAAATATACACAATTGAATTTCACAAGAAAAAACTAACTTCATTTGTACACAAGTAATGAGGTCTTATTGTGGTGTATGAACGAATGAAAAGGTATTTTTAATGAACGAACGATTTCGAATAATAGGATGTTTGCTGATATAATGATTTCAGGTAGAAGAATATTGGAGACGATCGGAGAGAGGAGAAATTTCGTGAAAATGGTATTGTGCAATGAAAAGTTTGAAGTTACAAGCGTGTTTGTTGAAATTGAGAAAATTCGAACGAAGAAGGTTTAGAAATCGAAAGATCTCGAATATGATGATATTCGAGGACGCAAAAAAAGATTAAATTAAATAAAAGAAATGCGATGATCCAAAAACTTTTAATTCAGTTAGTATTTGGCTCGATTGATTGCAGATATTTGGCATTGACAATATTCAAATTAATTAATACTTAATATTAAAACAATCTTTAATGGAAAATATCCCATGATAAAAAAATCTTGAAAGAAAGAACATCTCGAATAGAAGACTATTTGATCGAAAGATTTGAACGCAAATCACGCATCACGATAAATGATACACCGTTTGTCTTCAGCCTTAGGCGTTGAAATCACCTGGTTCGCTTAACCATCGTGATTTGGGTCGTTAAAGATGATTAATTCATAAAAGAATACGTATTAACCATTGAATATTATAATTTTCGATATTAGTAGAAATTTCTGGTTTGTACACGTATTATTATCGTGATTACCCTGCGTGAAAGCGGAGATGTTTGCGATGATTTTAAGGTTGTAAAAGCAAGTATACACGCGTATTGGTAATGATGATGGGAGAGGTGTTCGCAGGAATGATCGTCAGTTTTGGTTTTGTTACTGTTTGGGAGAAAGTTATAAATGCATATGAATTATAAGATTGAACGACATTTATTACAGACCGCTTAAAAGTGGATCTTTCTGAATCTTTCCTATAAGCCTTAAAAACAAAATAAACGTCTGTTAGTTTAATACCGAGAACGGCTACAACGTGTACATAAATATATCGTATATTGATGATTATAATTAGAAGTAGTATAATGAAAATAAATGGGTATACTTAGCTTACACTGAATATCTAAATATCTTTTTACTTTGCATAATATTATATAAAACATAATGATAGGTTTAAGATATAATGAGTGGTTTGAGAGTAGGAATGTCGTGAAAGAAAAATTTCTCTTTAAGATTATTTTTTCTGGGCCCTTCTAAAGTCATCGTTAGACAAATTATAATTTACATATTTTATTAATATCGTTAAAAAAGAAGAAAATATTCAGACGTTAGTTTTGAGTCGATATATCTGAAATAATTGTATTTATATTCCAATAAAAATCATCAGAAAACTGGGCATCGATATTTAGCAAAGCATGTGCAAATACGTGAAATCCGAAATTCATCGCGATAAATTTAGTACTTGCAGCGTTAAAGTATGAATACGTCAAGAAATAAACAGAGACAGAGAAACTTCCGCAACCTATTTCAAAATCTTCCTTCTATATTAAGAACATATTATATATACACATACATATATCGGTTATACAACGATTATACAACGTAGCTTTTAAATCTTTCACACAGCACTAGCACAGACAGCTTACAAACCTAATTAAACGTACAGATGAAACATGTTCAATTAAACCTCTTTAGCGTTATCACGTCCGATAATCAGCAGCATGCGACTTAATAGCCCTCAACTTTCAAAAATGTCTGTCACAGTTCGCGTTATCTGGATCGATCGATTCGACTCAAGCTCGTAGAAAGAAATCATCGTGAGTCAGCATCCCTTTCTACCTCCTTCCCCAAATAAGAGGCTCAGCAGAGAAATTGTACAAGTACAATTTTTCAAGCTTAAGGAAAGCGTAGGAGATGATAGATGACGTGTTTATCCGTGAATTTTTAAGTCTTTGCACAAACACTTTCATGCACAAGTACCTACATAATAGACACGTATTATTAATAAAACGATTAATCAACTGTTGACTGGTTGATATTTTGTATTTGTGCAATATAAGGAATAAAAATACGATACAATGAAAGTTGGCGAAAATTGTACTTGCGTGGGTTATAGAAAAATAATGGATTATGTGTTAAATCGATAATCTGTTGATCTAAGGCTTATTGAGAACATTTGCGGCGAATTAAGTTAGTTGAGAAATGCCGTATTCGGCTATTGTATCCTTTCTGCTAATTTTATGGCATTTTCTAGTAACCTATCTACGATGATTAGTGAAATGATCAGTGAGAAATAGCTGTTATATTATTTATTTTCAGGATGAGCAATTCAATCTCTCAATTCTTCATCTTATATATCATCTTTATTAAAAAGATCATACATAAGTGTAATATTGCAGGGTCATTGTTTAGAAGCATACAGATTTCTTTACTACAGACTTCACCTTTCCCCACAGGTTTCTCCAATTAAAGATTCTGTCATTCGTTTCATTCCTCGTCGAAACTTTTCGGGGAAATCTTGTTGGTAAGTCCTTGCTGGTAATTCGATTTTGTCGATATTCGATGCTCAAAAATCAGCATCCGTAGTGCATGGACAGAGTGCGACCCATTAAATGCGAGGACAGACTTTTTACTTGCGGTGGATCTAATTTGGCTGATGCGCAAAAGAACAGTTCAATCCTTGAAATCATTGACCGTGCACAATGCAGAAATCGACATCCGAATGAGAGTTACCCTAATGGAATTTGAATACTACGAGATATTTACGAACTTCGGGGAACAATTTAATTCGACGAAATTCTTAATTGCAAGGACAGCTAATCCGTGATGATGTTAATCCCATGGTTTTTTAATTTTCAGCAAACATTAACTCCGCAAAATTCTTTCGAATTACAGGATTTTTGATTAATGAGTTTTGTAGAATAATCGCTTCTTAAAGAATAACCTAGTATTAAGTGTCTTTTTATGTACGATATTTATTGTAACATTGTGCGTCCCGTGTTCTTCTTGTTCGTTAGCCTCCTTCTGTTGTCGATTGCTTACGAAAGAAGAATTCCGACGTTAAAGATAGCAAGTTATTAAAGTGGTACCGAAGAAAGTTGAACGTTCGAGCAACGCTGCAAATTTATCACGAGGAACGATTCGATATTTGTAATATAATACGTTATACTCTTCCCAGATTGCAGATCGATGATAAATTTTCGTTGGTGTAAAAGCTAATATTCAGTCGTAATAGTCTTTCATACGGAGTGCAGCGGTTCAAAAGAGCACGAACAAAGACACTAGCTCGCGAGGCATTCTCTAATATCGACTTTTAAAGAGTTCGCCTAGCAGAGAAACCTTTCGTGAGGCCATTGTCTGCATTTAGCCTGTGCCAACCCCGATTGATCATCGACGATGACCTCGTCCGACTCGCGAGGTCATCGCAAGTATGCTCCAACATTTCTATAGGAGCTACATAGGTCGATGGTGCATCGGAGATCGATACAAATAATCATATTGCTGTCAACACATCGGGATGATATATTTCCGAAATTTATGCGTTGCAGTAGAACTCCGTTTACAACAAACTTGCTATGGCACAAACAATTCATGTAATTGAAGTTAATATGAAAACTACAGGAGAAGATATAATAAGCCGTATTTTTCATTTTTCACACGTTGTTGTACATGTTACCAAAAATGTCTTTTTATTTACTTTACTCGCCGAAATATGAAAATATCGAAGACACTCAAGTATTATTGCTTGTCTTAATGATTGCGTGTTCGGTTTTCGCAAAACCTCGTCAACTTAAAGAGCTGACTTCGTCGTCGCTGCAAAGTGCAACGTACTATTGAAAACGTGCTTGAAACTCGGGATACCGAGTAATATAGGATTTAATTCTTGCGAAAGTTGAAAATTTTGAAAAGTTTAGAGAGCTATTTTTATAAGACTTCTAACTTTAGACTTAACAGCTTGTTCTTAATTTCAACCATGTCGTAATAAAGTATTACTTTTTGGTCATAAAATGATATTAAAGTCAGAAAATGAACAAAGATGTATTTATCGTTGTTATTACGATGTTATTACGTTCTTCTCCCATGATCTTCGCATAATAGTTCACGTCCAGATAAGCGAATGCAACCAGTAACTCGGTTATTTGGCCAGCAACTAGAATTTCGTTCAATTAGGTGAAGTTTACGTAAACGAAGTTCTATTATTTGTGTTTGTTTAGGTCAATTTTAGAGTTCTATTAAAGCTGTAGTGTAGGTATTAGATTTAGTTAGAGTTGCGCTATACAATAATGTTGCACTATAATAGATATTATAGATGACTATAATATTTGCAGCAATATTCGGCGAATATCGTTAGAAACTTTAAACTAGGGAAATTCAAAAAGAGCAGCTACTAAAAATGTAGACTAAAATGGGATATTCTTAGTTTAAGCTGAATAGTTTATATCTCTAATTTAATTTATTATTTATTAATTTATATAAGATTTAGAATGTTTAAATGAATAATTAGAATGAGTGATAGCTAAAATTTCTCTCCTTCTAAACCTTGGGAATATTACTCCAAATACTATGTATAATACTACTTCTGTCAGGGGCTTAAAAAGTTTTTAACGACCGAAAATGTTTTAAGATTGGATTTGATTTAAAGCAAAGATTTTTATTGTTTTCGGTTATCTTAGAATTATGATAATATAGATTTTTTTGAAAATAGGAAGGCTATAGGATTATAGTCCTTCTAGAATTAAAAATTGGAGATTTTATAAAACTAGAGCGCTTAATAATGAACAAATTTTGCAGGATTATTTTGGGACTAACTAACGTTCTTCTAAGATTAGAATTACCTTAGGATTCCGCCAAATGAAATTTTCCTCGTAGTCACATGAATATTTCGTAGAAATTCGTTAAATTCTATCAGGATTGGAAATTTCATCAAATGAAATTGCTCCGAAGGTTTCGCGAAATTTAATGTTCTAGAATTACATCGATATCCCGTAGAATCGGAGTTTTATGAAATTAAATGCTCCTTCGAATTAAATTCCATACAATTGAAATTCTCCTGCAATTGAACAGATACTTTATATAATTACAATTTCTTTGTGGTTATAATTTCCAGGAAATTGGAATTATCTTTCGAACCAAATTTCGCCAATAGAAATTTGAAACACTTTCGTGGTAAATAAAATTAGCACCAAAATTAAGATTCTCTTAAAGCGCAGCGCCAATCCCATGAAAATCACAATAAAGCTCACTTACGTAGACAGAACTAATTAGTAGAACTTTTTACTACTTATTAATGATTCAACTAATTAGCGGTTGCTAGTATATTAACGTTTGGCGTTTGACTATACTAATTAAATATACGAATCGCGAGTCTATAGTTAATTATTAAACAATTAATCAGTTAACCTTTTAAGCGTGAAAGACAAGATATCTGATCACTCGAAAACGCCTTCGTAACAGGCACGATCTATTACTCTCCTCCAAACTCTAGCAATTGCAATCATTCAGAAACTGTAAAATATGATTTGTTGAACTTTCCGCCTCGCATGATGGATGTACTTGTCATTAGTCAATTTTTACGCCCACGGAATTGATTGTTTCCTACGAACAATACATTTATTTAACAATTTTTATTGTTCTTATGAAACGGAACGATTTACAAACATTTTATAAGTCACTAGCATTATTAAAGATGTCAAAGATATAATTTTCTTGATATTTTAAAATGATGTTTGTTACGAACTATTATTCACCGGATAAACTATGATTATTAATTGCTCTGCTTATTTTAGAACTTTAGAAACGATTATGCTCGCGTATCTCGTTACCTGGTACTTTCTCATATATATACTCGTACATCGATAGAAAACTATGCCATAATTAAGTCATGAAAGCGATATTTGACTGTTTGAGATTTCCCACAATAAGTTAAGACAAATGTTGCAAATACAGAATTTTGTTCAAACCAGAAACTAAACTACACAATCTGCACGATTCTTTTTATTTCAAATATCCACGAAATTTCCATCTGGAACATTATAATCAATAGACTTATCCAAATTTATATTTGAACGAACATAACGAATAAGCTGTGATCTAGACAGAGATTCGTTCCATCTATTAAACATTCTAACAAATATCGAATTTTGAATATCTTACAACCTAATTATTGGACTACGAATTTTATATATTTAAATACTTGGAGATCTAGAAACACGTAGGATGCACATTTGCTGTTTCAGATCTATCGTTCTATATCTATAATATTTATAATACTATGTCAAAGATAATTCCTTACTTTTCATAAATATCAGCAGGCTAATCACCAGTTTCTTAGAATATCCAAGATAGAGATAATTTACTGTAATATTTCAAAGAAATAAATCTCTTTTTAAGTTTTATTTCTCTAATTGCGTTCGTACAGACATTTATTTCCATAAATATCCGCGATCTTACATTCAAAGAAACATCAACCGAACTTTACGACTTTCCACTGAATGATCAATCAACGATCACTAACGGAAGTCTAGATCTGCTAACCAACGAAATTCCAAGACGCTTCAGGTGGTCACGTGGAGAGACTATTGACCCAGAAAGTAGCGAGATGATTCAGCAGGGGCATGAATACAGCCGGATGATAATAATCGCAAACCGCGACACGGCTCGGTGAAAGCGCATCAGAGCGTGGTCGTGTTCCACCAAGGATATGATCGAAACGAGACACGAAGGAATCAGACGAAAAGAAGAAGCGCACGACTTCTCTAGCACTCGGGTTTCCACGCGGCAGAGATGCACACGCGTGAACTCTCGGTCTCTTGCTCATAGCCTACATACGAGGCGACGTTAATGGACGAACACGTGACACAAGGCCGTACGATCACCTTGGTGCCCCACACGCCTCTCGAGACGCCTCGTCGTCCTTTTTCCAACGGAATAGCGGAACTCGCCATTTTACAGTTAAGCAGCAACCGACGAGCACACCGACCGATACCGAGTCGATCAACGGCTCTCTTCAGACTAAGTCGTGTACTCGACCTTCGACCGATCGACGATATCGATCCATACGATGTCGATTGGTTGTATTATAAATATTCGTGTATGGAAGACGACTGACTGTCACGGCTCGTGGTTGTTATGTTATGTAACTACCGTTGACTGTCACGTTGGTCATTGAGAATTCACGCTACTAATTTCTTCAGAACATCAAAACTATTAAATCGAATTAAGTAACGATTCTCATATTTTTCTCCTTTTTTATGGTTACTGAAAACATGTAGATATTTTTGTGAAAATTAATATAGATTTCTATTTAGATAGATTTTTATTTGTTCGTATTTTTTCGTGGCAGTCGACGTGTTAATGACAGAGAATGCCAATTGGCGAACTAATTATAATTTACGCTACTATCTACTGGTATAAGGACGCGTTGTATTTGCTGGAAAATTCTAGCTTTCGCTTTATTTTACACTGGAACTTTATTTATCTGATCTTCATTTAATTCGATAAAATGTTAATTAATATGCGATCCAGTGAATCTTTGTTGGTTAAAACTAGTAATTCGAATGTGATTACCTATTACGCGAGCGTGGAAAATAATAGGCAGTGAGAGAAATTAATGAATTCCTATTATATGATCCACAGTTATCTCGTTTATCCTTTAAACGAGCAGCGGTCGCTTTAAAGTGATAGTACAGTTATCATTTCTAACAGATAACACGAATCTCTCTTTAATTTCTATTTATGTAGTTGTGTTCATAAAAATATAAATTTTCAATAATAACGCGCAGTCTAGTAGAGATCAGAAAAGAATCAAGAGAACTCTGAACTTGAAAATACCTTTCCATTGTAATCGTGTCGTGAACGATACCGACGAAGAGTAGGTGCAAACTCATTGGATAACAAACTTTCGAAGATAATCAGAGGTCCTTAAAAAACAAATTAAAACACTCGTTAGAGATAGTCAGAAATTCTTATAAAGCGGATATAGGGGGCTATAAAGAAGCATATGTATGAGGAGCGTGGAATCGTGACTAGTTCTTAGAACTTCCTGTTTTTAGACGATAAGGTCGAGGTCGACGGACAACGAGCTCCGTGAACAAAATTGTTGGCTGAATTTTAGGCAGTTTGTAGCTCGTTAACCTCTTTTAGAGATCGCCACGATGAATTGTATGGAAATTTAGCGTGAGGTTTTATTCTAATCTCACGATGATTCTAGACATTCGGGATGAAGATTGATGGTGCCAAAGACATTGTGGTTTTCGGAATCTTGGCAATTTAGCAAGTTATACGTCTTGGCCTCTTTCTCATGGCGTTAAAATTATTTTCTTGCGTTTAACGGATATCGTAAAGTAATTGTGAATTTCTGCTGTTGCGTTATAACGCGATTGAAATAGTAAACGATGTGGATGGAAAAAGCGAAGAATTTCGATAAAGACAAGAAAAAAGAAAAGATACATTTCTGTTGATTTTGTCGTTTACGTTGTTCATCGGACGAACGCCATAGATTTTCAGAATGTATTATGTTTACAGATTTAAAAGAAGAATATATGATAAAAAATGTATCAGGTTGGTTAAACTGATTTATTTGAAAATTATACTTTCATCTCTTTATGATCTTGAGATAGCCTTAATAGTTGAAATAAATTATTCTAACGTTTATAACTTTCGTTGCCATATTCAGCGTGGAATTTACATCCTTTCTCGCAAAGAAAGTCGGAGATTTATGTTTTTGGTATTTACATCGTCCTCAACATTCCAACTCTTCAATTATCATTTTTTATTAGTTTATATTTACGTAATATCGTGATGAAAATTTATCATTAAGAAGAATCTGTTGCAAAATTATATTACAAAATCTGAAATTGTAAATTATATTGCGTAGTATTTAAATATATATTACGTAATATACACATATGCCTGTATAATATATAATTAACAACTTTGCATAGTACGTATATATATTATAATTTATAATTACGTGTGTATAATGTACAGTGTGCGAATTGTAATTAATGTGCATTATAAGCATTACCGAAAAAGTATGTCGTACGCGTATCTATTTATCTACGCTACTGATAGAGAGTTTGAAAGGCGCATGATCCTTAATGAATATGCAATGTGATAAATGTATGCTAAGAATCTTTGGTAATAACATCAAATGATAATTCATAAATTGCTTTACACGATATGTAATTAGAAGGTTACGAAGTGCCATGCAATGAGATACAATTTGCCACCTCCTGTGCTTATTATTATGTTACATGCATACGTATGTTTGGAATTTGTAAAAGAAAGTAGATGTAGCAAGGAAGCGTTCGAATTAATGGTAGATGGAATATTCAGAGCATAATCTAAGTAACGGAGAAAAAAAATGAGCATAATAAAAATTACCATATATGCTGTATACGATAAGACTTGATTAGCTAGAGGAATCTATACAATTTTATAACAAAAAATGCACAAAGAGCGATCTTTGAGAGCTAAGATACTCGTTATAAAACTTTGCCCACGGTGTTACATATGATCAATAAAAAGTATTAAATCTATATTTGGAAACATGCGAATTTTTAATAAAAAACATTAACAGTTTCGACGCGCCGTAACCAGTCCTTTTCTCGACTTTCATATTCAAATAGGTTTTTAGCAATATAAACGTGAATCGGCGCGTGAATCACACGCATAAACTTTAGCTCTTTATTTTTAAATCCGTCAATTTATGACGGTACATTGCTCAGACATATAAAGACATAAATTACATAACCATTTTACTGCAGTTCATAAAAAAAGAAAAACACTATCAATAGAAAAATCAACAGAAAAATAGGCATTATTATCACAGCTTTGCTTCAAGACTGACGCAACTCGAAAACATCAATTTTAATGTGTTATATTATATGTATTTGATACATTACGGTAACTCATCTTGAGAATCCATCAAGGAGAATAACGCTCATAAAACGGTACGAGATATTATCCTTGTCGTTTCCATTTTATGACTCTAACGAACTCTGAAGAATCAATCACATTTACGTCTTTTCTAACACTATACAATACACAGATAATTAACCTCAAGCATTTAAAACCAGTAAAGAGTATTTACACTTTGCTCCATGAAACCGAGGAATGTGTAAATAAACTGATAAAGATAACCATCATTTTCCACGTCAAATGCCAAGGAATATTTTCTTGACACTAAAAGCCTTGCTAAAATGGAAACGAATTTTTTCAAATTTTTCGCATTCTAATAGTCGGTAAAAGATTTTACATAAAAATATATCCTAATAATCGGAATATTATCTATTTTATTAATTTATTAACAAATTCATTCTTATCATATCGAATATTAAAATATTATTGATACACATACATGTTTGCAGATCCATAGCGTTCAAGTGATAAATGGTGAAAGATCGAAATGATGAAAGAATTAACTTCTATTGAACATCCTCGCTTTTTAGGGTTACGTTATTTGTTACCTTGTTGTCAGCTCCTCTTTAAGAAATCGTACGAACTCCTACACTTTCCTTGAATCTATGACGTGACCACTACCATATTCGCGTCTCTTGAATTGATTCTCCGCCCAAGTGTTTGCAAAACACGCGAAACGTAATTTTTTTAAAAAGCATAAATGAGCAAAGATAGCCATCGTTTCTACGTGAAATGCCAACAGGTATTTCCTCGTAGGTAAAAAACCTCGCTTTGATAGCTCAGCAACGATTAACGTAGCAGCGTTTAAACGTCGTTTCCGCGATAGCCGCGATTATGACATTTACGCGCCTACGATACACGTCGAAACCACGATCGCGGTTTGCCAATCGCGACGGCCGGCGAATTATCTAGGAATTCAGGTGAGTTCGTGGAAAGAAACGCAGCAAGAAGCGAATAATCAATGAATAAAGAAGATCCGGCCGGTAATTCGAGCGGGATTTTTCATCGTGCTCAATTATAGCGGACCGTTAAATGGCCGGTCGTCTGGCAAAAGCAAAACGTCGCGGCTAACTCTCGCAGCTTTAATAGTTCCAGTCGCATTCCGTATCCAACCACGTAATGAATGAAATTGCTTGTTGTTAATTGATCTACTTTTCCTAGCCGGGCCACCCTTTTCTGGTCAGAAGGAAACACGTTTTTTCGTCATGAGATCGATGATCGATTCACAGGCACTCATTTTGGTTAACATCGGTATGGTATAATAATATACCGACTAATAATGTTAGTGAACTGGCGCATTACAAATCATTGGTTGTACACCTATTTTCTTTCTTTTTTTTTATGATTTCGCAATAATCAGCTGACTTGTAGTTTGTAACATTTACTTGTAGAACTTTATTTGTTTCATCATCGAACTTGCTGCTCTTATACAAGTTACTGAATTGACAAGCAGGTTATTCATAGATTTCTCTTTTATACTTTTAAGATGTTACGTTGAATAGAATAATTAGGTGGTTTGTACGTTTGTAGTTTGTAAAATTTGTTTGCAAACTTTTTGACTGATTCATTGCCTACTTTGCTGTTCTTATGCAAGAAAATTAGTAGCAATTTACGACTCGTGACTTGTACAATTTTATCAATAACATTAACTTAAATAATCGTGCGGGATTGAATTTCTATGTAACTTGTGACTGTTATGGGAGATGATTAGATAGCTGTTCATATTTGGAAAACGATGGAAATGATGAAGTAATTAGAAGAGACAAGATCCTGTAATTTTGATTATATATTGCTTGCTTTGGAATTTAAATAATATTTTCAGGTATATGTATATTAGATATTGATTTTTCGTTAAAATTTTTTATTTTTTATTCAAAAAATATATAATAGGAATATTTATGTATCTGACTTTTTATCAAGTCAGTGATAGTCGTCTATTCCAAAGAATATGTTAATAATAAATTGTGTTTATAAACACAAACAAAGTTAATAAAAAATAATGTTTGTTCGTATCCTATTTATTTTATACCTTCTTTCTGTTTTTTTCTCTGCAATACACGTATATATCTGTACCACTTAATTTATAATTGTTACTTTAAAATCAATACACAACTTTCAATTTATCATTTAAAATACGTTCTTACCAATTTTTACATTACTCTAGTACTCTGATTAAATATTATGTAGATAATTCTAAACTTAATTTCTTTCAGAACTTATTATTATTTTCTTCACTCTGAAATCAAAACTATTCAACTAATTTATCAGGAAGGGAAATAAATATTTTACGAAGACTCTTTTCAATATTATTGAACACGCTAGGGATTAATAATGGTTCGATGAGTGGGTATTTAAGCGGGTCGGAATGTAGGAAGCTGTTTAAATACGTCGACGATTGCAAAACAAATTAAAGAGAAAGTGATGAAACAAATTGCCAGTCCGGCATTTCCTTCTTCTGTTGTAGAAATAACTACATTCCGTGGGCCGACTTTTCACGTTCTTTGTCGAATTACCAATTTTTAATTATTAAGCATATTAAGCATAATTTTACAACACACGTGCGTGTGACGTAAAATATGTGCCGGAATGAGAACATGCTTTCAAAAGAACGGTATACATGACATTCTTATGCTTTCTTTCATACTTGTAACGATGCAATTTAATTGGAATTTGCCTACCCTCTCCATTAATTATGTGGAAGAATTACGAAGGATATACTATGGATCCAAATGATGATTAATATATGTACTTTTTAATTAGAATTCTTTCTTGCACTTTAATTGCATTTATTGTTATTGATTTATGTAGATATTAACGATTCTAATAAATTGAATAAAAATTTGAATTGAATAAAAATGCGTCAATAAATTTCATATTTTTTAACGAAGTCCATAAGAATTTTTTCTTTGGAACACTTTTATACGATCGATTTTTATTGACTATAATAAACATTTTACTACTTTATAATGTACACGGATGTAGTCGTAAAATTAAAGGTGCGGTAGAAATATGGTCTCATTAAATCAGAACTATAATTGGAATAAGAAAAGCTATACTAATTTTTTATTTTAAACCAACAACACTCGTATAATTTGTTGTAAACGTAATAATTTTGAAGCACTTTGTTAGACAGCTAACATAGATCACGTTGCTTTAAAATTAATATTTATGCTCATTAAAATCCATGCAATAATTAATCAAATATAATAAAATGAAATTATAAAATACGTGCAACGCTTAACAGTAATAAACATATACTTTGAACGTCTACGCAATCTCATACCTTTACGAACAAAAGTAAAGAAACACGACCTAGATAGAAATTTACTTCATCCTCTAAATATCATAACCTCGATACTCTACATGTTATACTGTATATACGTTTAAAAATTATGTACATTTTGTACATTTTCGCGTCTTGAAATTTCCCAGAACTACATAAGCATCCAGTCTACTAATCACTAAGTCCTCAAACAACCTACCATTCATTCCTCCATAAAATAGCGTTACCATAATTACCATTAAAAACCGACTATATAATTAAATCCAAACGCGCACCACCATAATCACACGTAATTTAACATAATGTTACTATTGATACTTACGAACAATTCGACGCAGTTTCAAGCGTCGGACTTGTTCCTTCACGGCGTTTTTACTACTTTCACTAATTCCGCCGCTTCTGCCTTTACTTTCGAGTGGATAGAACGAACGTGCTCGAATCGTAAAAGTACATACGCGTGACGAAGAAGTTAATGGTGAAAGACGATCGGTCGTCGAGTTCTCGTGAAACCCGGTCGTTTTGCGAAGGCAAGGGTGATTATACGCGAAGAAGGAACCGGTTGGAGGGGTTCGAGTTAAATGGGGTGTGTGAGGGTGGAAAAAAAATATTCGCAGCTGGTAGGATTCGAACCTACGCTCCCAGAGGGAATCTGATTTCGAGTCAGACGCCTTAACCACTCGGCCACGGCTGCTCAACCCTTGTACATTCGTTGCGCAGAGAGGGTAAATTGGGGCGAACCACCCCTAATCACAACTTCATATATCAATTTTCTTATTATCGATTTAAACATCGAACCAATTTATATATTTTTCATGATGTAAAGTAGCGTTAAAAATTTGTACACCTGCAGTTTGTTAATTCTTCATGGAAATTTAAGTTTTTTTCAATTGGTTTTAACATTGTTTCAACGTTGAAGCACGTTATGTGGTTGATCATTCACGTAGAAATCGTTAATGTGTGTGAAATCGATGTGAATAAAAATTGCCTAAGATTCGTTAAGTTTCCCTTTGAATTTTATTCCTCAAGTGGTTATTTCGTACATGTACGTCAGAAATAGAGTCGATTCGTAGCCAAAATTGCGGATATAATCAGATTTTGATAATTGTTACGCCTCTCAATATTTGAGACTTTACTGTGTTAAACCTAGATATATCGCATCACGTTAATCGACTTACTCAAACTTATCTTCTTCCGTTCAATAATAAGTACAAATTTACATAGAACAGTGTAGTTGGTTATGGCATACATACAGATATAGTGAACGAAAATTCATGCTAGTATGAAGTAGACTTTCAGTGATAAATCGTAATAGTCAAGGAGCTATTAGGATGTTCATATATACGTTTCTATTCTTCTCGCAAGTGATTTCGTAGTTTTTGCGCTCTAATAGAACGTGCTGGATGGTAGTTGGTACATAAGATGACTCACTGATTAAGCTTCGTGTTCATCTGATAAGTATGAGTAGATTAGATCTGCATAACCTACCTTAATTTTGCTGATTGAAGCTTGTATTAAACGGTTAATTGGGACAGGAAATTTTTGTCATCGAGCGATTTGTTTCTTGAATTCTTTAGTAGAATAAATTTTTTATTTTAATATATGGCTGTGCTTTTGAAATTTTGGAGAAAAGGTATAGGAATTTTATTAAAATTATTTTTGTAAAATATAGTCAGTGATATGAAATAATATAGAAGCTATATTGTTGAATTACATTTAAAGTATGTTAATAATAAAGCTGTACAGAATTAATGTATAATAAAGTTCGTAAAAAGTTGGGTTTAGTTCATTCGATATAGTATACAATTAGTTTTCTATTTGCTAATTGCTTCTCAGCCTTAACACATTTTTCGAATTGTATATGTATGTATCTACATTCCTTACACGCTCAGAATGTATCGAATACAATTGCATATTCTCGATGATGTATTATAAAATAACATTGAAAATTTATATGTTTTTAATTTGTTTAGTTTTTTAAACATATTTACTGTTAGCTAATGATAAAACCATCGTGCGATTATTATCAAACAATTTGTTTTTCCTTGAATAAATATTTATAAATTACAGTAAATAAAAATTATAAACAATAAATTCTCAATCGTCGTTTCAAAAATATTTTCTTTCTATCACACTTGTTGATATTTTTGTGACACATAAAAGAACAACGGATCTCTAGTAACAGATTTAAAATCAAAACCATCAAACTTGAAAACCGAAAGTAACCTTGAAAAAAACTGTTTATTGGGAAAAAACTGGTATCAGAAATTTCGTTCCAAGGTAAACGAAGGAACGCGATTAAGGATATCTAGTTATATTCACCCAGATCTTTAATAAATCATAATAAATTTGGAAATTATTCAACATTTCCTAGTAAACTCATTTACATACCAATCGCACGATAACAAAAAAGGCTCACGAGTTGCAAAAACAAGGTGACTAAAAGGTAGCTCGTTAAATTAATAAAGGATAGTGTCTAGAAGGAAAGAACATTTAATAATTTGAACTCTATATAACTTTTAACATAATGAATCGAATTGTTAAGCTATCGAATCGAATTTATTAATAACGAATGATTATAAATTAATATCTAACAGCTGATTTTTAAAAGAAATATATTTATCGCTGCAAAAATTAAAAAATTCTAATGATTATAATTTTAAAGGTCACTTCTTCCATAATTCTTGATTTATTCACTGTAAAAAATGAAATTTTTTAAATAAATTGGAATAAAAACGTTTCAGATAATATGCAAGATCTGTATTAAAAGTTTTAATAAATATAAAAATCTGCAGGTAATTTCAAAGGAAATGATATTAAACGTAAAACGTTAAAAGTTAACGACTAAAGGATTATTGAATTATTTGAGTACACTCAGTAAACAAATTTTTGTCCTCTTTAAAATTCTATAAAAATTTAAGGGATTTTTTTTGCGACTAAATATTTTTAACGCTACCTAATCTGAGAAAAGATATTTGAGAAACAAAGATATCATTTTTTTCTGCAGCTTATTATGTATACATATATGTATATAATTTCCAATTTGTATAAGAACCACGTTTTTAATAAAAATTTATAACAAACATTTACATTTCCAATATTTCCCCATATACATCAGTATTTAAAATTCTTATGTTTACAAATTCAAAATTTTTGAACGATGACTCTTAGAAAATCGTCTTAATGATTATATTCATCGAGGAATGAGTTCCTGAATTTTTTAAATAAAAAATTGTGAATGATCACGATGGAATGCTGAGATTGAATTACTCGAGATGCCGGATGGTGCTATGGACCATCGAAACATGATTCATACTAACTGTACGCTGGAGGAGCTTATAAATCACAACGAATCTCGCAATTCTACGCTCGTTACAATCATCGGGAAAAATAAGATCGTGGGAAACGCGAGGGAGAGAAGAATGAAAATTCATAGGCAGAGCATGTAATATGATCTGTTTATAAAAAATTATGAAAATGGCGAGAAACTTACCGAGTATTATGCGCGGGATGAACGTTTCGCAAAAAATGTAACAATACACCTTGGATGAAACACAAAAAGATTTGACAAAAGAATTAACAAAAAATTCCTTTTGTGTAGTTTTACAAATGAAAAATTTCGAAATAGGAAATATCTTGATGTATAATAAATTAAAAAGTTGCTAAAGTAAGATTAATTCATCGTGGAGTGTGAGTGGGAGGTTTGATACACGGTTCAAATTTCTACGGCTTAAATTGAACCTTTTTATAAGAAAAAAGACATTAACGAACGTAACGAACTTTTAATCTTCCTTCTTACTTCATTTGTTACTAAAATTAACTTTTCATAATCTTGTGTTAGAACTTCCAACTGCGATGACACTGTATCGGACGTCTTTAATCGCGCAGAATTCAACTTCTAAAATTCTCGAGCTCCTATTCCAATCATCAACGAGGTTTCGCCATACAATGGTTACGTATAAACATATACGTACTATTTCTTTATAACATTCTAAATTGCTTTATATTACTATTTAAGAAAATAAACAGAAACGTATTTTTTGTGCAGACGTTATTACGCAATGTAAAGCCTTTTCACGAATGTCTTCTGTATCAAATAAAAAGTAAAAATGAATGTGCCTTTACATCTCAAAAGAGTCTGATCCTACATTGTCGGTAGTTGTCTGAGGAAAAATTCACGAAGCTCGATTGTATTTAGACATGCTACACGTAAACCCAACTCAACTCTAAAATACAGTTAAAATCGACAAATTTAACAAAGCGTTACATACCATAATTAAAATCTATACGATTATATCGTTGAATTTACAGTGGCTTCAAATGTTTCTTTAGAACATTTCATCTTCGTAGTATCAAACTTTTGCACTCATATAAAAGCTCTATTAAAATGATACGAGATTTAATATATCGAAGTCAACAAACTAATATGCTACGATATTTTCTGTAGCCACTGGATGCGCCGTAAAATCTATTCGTGTGCAATATTCATGGATCGTCCTTAAGGAATGATTTACGCCTATCCCGTGCGTTTGCATAGTATTCGCGAGTCACCGTAATTCACCATGAAGATCGATTCTTCGTTCACGTACAAACGACCGATATTTTTCACTCTATAACGAGATGCTCGCGTGGAAGGACACCGGATATTAAACAGGATATTAATCGAAGTTACCAAGAGAGAAAATGAAAAAGAAACAGTTGATGTAACGCATTAGAAGCATTAGAATAGAAAAACAGAACAGAGAAACATAGTGGACTTTCTCGTGATGTCGTTTATGCATTTATTCTCTGTAGAATCCGGACGTGTAAGATGTGGCCAGCAACCAGTCACAATCAGCGATCTCTCAAGCGGTGAAGTCCGTTTGCGGCTGTTCCAGATTGCGTCCTTGCCGCGCGGAGTGCAACGGCATGCGTGTCGGTACGTAACGGGTGTTCCGATCTCGCGATGTGCCGTTTTTTCGCCATTTGAATAGTGCAAGGCGATTTCGTTGTGTTGGCTAACGCTTTCATTGCCGTACAGTGGAACTGTATTCGTTCGAACTGCAATTATTGGAACGAAATTATAGCTAGTGTCTAATTAAATGCACTCTTGCCGGATGAATCTGTTTGTTTGAATGTATAAATTATCTGTTTAAACAATCACGTTCGAAAGCCACGTTGATCAACACAAATAGAAAAATACGGTAAAGCGATGATGTTACAAACATTGTTCTTTAAAGCTACTTTAGAATTTACTACTATTTATTTCGACCATTTCCTTGCGACGTCGATGAATTTGTGGGAGTTGCGTCATTTGCTGTTTGGGAATCGAACGTTAATCGGGTGATGCAAATAGCGATGCAACGACGTTACCAATTAATTAATTAACAAAAAGTGGAATTGGTCAGTTTGGTTTCTCGGAGACTCGTATATCACGGATTAATGGAATAATGTATTTAAAAAAAGAAAAAAAATACAAATTCAATCAATGTCAGATATTTAATTAATCGAGAATATGTCCGTAGTCCACGATTAAGTTGATAGATAAGTTATAAGATTAGATATCAAAATCTTCAAACGTTCAAGATTAAAATCTTTAGACATTAAAGATTAGAACCTTTAAAGTTATTAACGTTTCTTTAAGTGCTTCGGTTAAACTTCCCAAATTTTAATTAAAATCTGATTTAATTAAAATTAAAATTCTATTAAAGTCTTCGTATATTATGGTATACGAGTATATCAGAACTTCGCTAAATCCAAGATATTGTTTCTAAACGATATTGTATTCAGTAACCATTCTCCACATCTGTAACCCTATATGCAAATGTACACTGCACTTACGAAATCTGTATGAATAAATATATCCGAGCCTCTGGCGGCGTGAAATTGGAACCGAAATTGTAATGCACTTTGATCAAACCTTTCGATTTACTAACAGATAAAAAGAAAAAGACATTCTGACACACTTCTCTTACGAACAGGCAACGGTATACTTTCAAGCCAGATGAAAAGAATCCGAACGACGAAAACAACGCGTTCCACCCAATTAAAGGAATATCAATGATCTTTATACGTTTACTGTTACTTCCTCCCTGCTCCTTATACGAACGAGCTTCTCCAGCTTACGAATTGTGAAAGTGCACCTTCGAGAAAAACAAAGAGATCGATTCTGGTTCACCCTTGTTGGAATCTTAACGAGCTCTTAAGATTCTGAAGGACTTGAAATGACGAACAACGTGTATAATTGCCAAAAAAAAACGCGAAGAAACAATTTTTTAAATAAAACGGGATATAAATTTTATACAGAGCACAATGGAAAAGATTATAAGCGTTAAAATAATTGAAGGATTCATAATAAAAATGAGACTTGTTAAATTATTTGATCTTTTAAATAACTATTACGTATTTTTAAAATTATTATCTGAGTATTATTTTTCGATTGTTTATTGTATATGTGATAATTTATTTTCTTACTGATAAGAATATTATTAATATATTATCGATATACGGTGAGAGGGAAAAGTACTCGTACACTCTCTAAAACAAAATAACTTTTTTAAAATTACACCAAATGTTTTTTTTTTTTGAGACGTTATAAGCATTAGTTTACTAGACAGTAGTAAACAATATTTTGAAAAAATTGCAATTAGTCGGAATTGCTAAGAAATGGCAAATGGTTACGTTTTACAAATGTTTCATCTGAACCTGAACGTGTAAGGAAAATTTGAACAATACGTTTTATAGATTTATATCAGTTACATACACATTGTGAATCGAATCCTTTCATTGGATATATTCATTTCTTGCACTTACATGCATTATTATTTTAATTTCTCCTTAAGAAGTCATATGATCTCATAGATCTTCTTTGGGTCAGTGACAATAATACCATGCTTGGATCTTTGAACTAATTTTTATCATTTATTAATGTCTAGGTGTTCGCAGAATGTATGAGAGGAAGTTTTTCTAAAATGTTTCTGTTTCTAAGAAGTCTCATCTAGTTTTCACAACGTTTTCCTTACCATTAAAGGAACACGAAGTATTGCGTTAATTCCTATAAAATGTACATAGAAGAAATATTTTCTAATCATATTGAGGTGGAATAAAGTTTGTTGAATTAAATACAAATGGAAATTAGAATACAAAATTTAATAAAAGTTCATTCTCTGAATTTTATTTTCATAAAATTTTCCTGTTTATTCTGTGTGTTATAGCAGTTAGCAAGAAGTTACTTGTTAATTACAAAGACTCAGTAATATCAATGAATATAAATATGCAATCAAGAAGAAGGAGAACAAGAAATGTTTTTGATACTTAAGTAGTTTTATTTGGATACAACCACCATAATGACTGCCGAGCTGTCAAAGAGATAATATTTCGCAAAAGCAACTCAACTGAAAACTTATCTCTCTTATTATGTCACGATCAATAACATCTCAACAGAAGTTTTCTTTTTTTATGGTAGTACCTATATGTCGGTTTATCAAGGTATACTTGTACGATATTACTGCGTGTTATTAATCGTTCGTTGGTCCACACATGAATACATTTGTCACATTTGCACGCATAAATGTCATACAGTGAAATCTTGATTATTAGAACATTAATTATCGCTCAATGAAAAATTATGGGCGACACGTTCTAAGCAAAATTGCGAAAGGATAATAAAATAAATTATTATATCTTTATTTAAAAGTTCCCGTTTGACAATAATATCTACGAAATAATTTAAAAGGAATTATATCTCGTATAAAAAATGTACGCATATGAGAAATTCGATTATTCGAATAACGTGTGCCGCAGATATTTTTCATTTCAATTATTGGTAACAATCGAAAAACGAAGAATTTAACAAATATCGAATATAATAATAGCAATTAATGTTCCTGCAGAAAGTCGATTAAAAATCCCTGTCCTTGGCTCCACATTGCTAAAAATAAAGATTATCAGAACAATTACAGTGAAACAACCATAATTACAGTGTTTGCCTCTCGTAAATTGAAAGGCCATTACTGTTTGGTAGAAATAGCCGGTGTAAAGGCAAACAGCTAACAGGGGAAGAAGCAAAAAGAAAAAAGAAGTGCAACGAGTCGTGGCCGGCGTTTCTTATCTCGCCATTTGCCGTGAAACGTAACGCGAACCTTTGACATTCACTTTCTAACGGAACTAATGTGCGCGCTGATATTGTGAAAAATCGACGCTTGAAAATATGCGAACCGAGTCGCCAATGGTTAAGCAAAACGGAAAAATGATTGGGAAAGGTAGAACGGGGTGGAAAGGCTAGTGGTAGTTCATGATAAGAAAGGGTTCGATAACTCTATACATATACAGTGGCTATAAAAAATATTTGCACAGCAGATTCTACATTTCAATTTCACAGTAGCAAATTTTTGTACCCGTACAAAAGCACTACTAATAGAAATTATTTTTATAATCACTGTAAGTTTACAAATAACAAGATGTTTGTAAGATCTTCTTTATACATGGTTTTGTATTTTATAGTGACTCGTATGAATATTTTTATGTATATCTATGTTTACTTTTTTTTAATATATTCTAAATATGTATAAAACATTATTATTCTCTTCTCCTCATAGAAAAATCTTTCTTTTCATAAAATATATTTTTTTTGGCGTTCTTATGAATAGGACATGGTGTACTTAAATTTGGATCGGTTTTACCAAAAACAAATATATATTTCATTCGGTTAATTATACGGTAATTTAATAAAGTATGGCGTTATATACATCATTGAGTATAAAAGAATTAGTACAAAAAAGCTAACACATAAAAATAACTCTAGAATTGACACATAATGATAATCCATTTATTTTCGATTTAAAAAAGGGAAAGAGGAAGAGTATCCAATATAATAATTTTTGCATAATTTCAAAGACTCTTTTCCGTTTCTTGGAAATGGACTGTTTTTCTATTTATTAGAATATTTGTAATGCGTGTATTAAAACAGGATGAATTTATGTTACAATACAATATAACATTTTTACGTAAAGTAGTACATTGTGCACGAAGAGGAATAAAAAAAAAAGTTAATTTCGGAATGAGATACAAAAGCGTATCAGGCGCGTAAAAAGTTATTTCATGTTCATAAACACCGGTTGGCTTCACGCATGAATGTAAAGTGAACGTGCTCAAGCAGTAAACCGCGGCTCACCCGTTAGATTCGCATTCTTACCGAGTACGCGAGTCCTAGTTTTCTGACTCTCACCCACAACAGCGTCGAGAGCAGATTCCAGAACAGAATATATACTGTATCCTGTCTATCCTATCCTATGCTATCCCTATCCATCTGTCTGCGATCGTTCAAAGCCGAGCTGGAACGTATGTACGTATCACGTGTACGAATGGCGTCTTTCGAAAGTATCCTGAACGATTGCTAACTTCTTCATAGATACCATAGATATACAGTACCCGCAAGTATCAGTCTATTTCAGAGAGAGATCACTAAAGGATAATATCCTTTTTATTACTTATCTTTTTTGATTTGTTTCTCCAATGTGATTGGAGAATAATTGTTGTGTAACATAAGTTTGTTTCATTTTCAAATATCACTGATTTATGTAAAATACTTGATAAAGTAATAGGACTTTATTCTTTTCTTTTATGTATATACTTATTGTAAAATGAATTTTAAGACATTTATGATGGAGAAATTATATGTTTATCTTGTTCTTAAAAATTTATTAGTAGAAGAAGAGATTATGAAAAACATATATATTGTCCTAGCTTTCCTGTTTTATTATATGTCTTATTCCTTTCTGCCTTGTATAATCAATTTCTTTAACCATATTAAATGATCTATGATGATTCTTACTAGCAGGGCCAAGTATAATAACTATCAAGAGCAAAATATATCTGAATTTTCTTCGTGTAGATTAAAAATTAACTTCCATTCTTGTTTACTTTTGGATAAAATGAAATAAGGAATCGTTTTTTACAACGTTTACCTTTAATTTTGACGTGAATGATTATTGAAATGATGATTTGATGAAGGATTTTAATCGAAATGTTTGGAATTTCAAAATATTGAAGCGTTAAATATTTTTAAGGCGACTAATATTTATAGAATTCTTAATATTAATAAACATTTTCATGATTTATGGAACAAGTATCTGAATTCATTATCATGTCATTATCTTCTCGACCATAGTTTGCCTTTTATCCCATAGATATTATATTCATAAAAAATGTTAAATGAAGAAAACAAGATAATACGCTTTGTTTATTCTATCACATAGAATTTTTATCCACAAAATAATTATTGCGAAACCAGCAAATATCTATAATTTAAAAAATGACGGACTCGAAAAAATTAGTTTCATTATCTGTTGAATATTGCTTCGGTTGTAAAAATTAACATGTCTATAAAACTTCGATAAAAAAAAGGTACATGTTTGTAAAAGACGTAACAAAAAAGAAAAAATAAAGGACATTCGCCTAGACGCAAAAAACATAAAGTCTGTCGTTAAACCTGTGCTCTAAGAGATGCAATAAAACCTCATGCGATAATCGAATAATCGAGGTCACATTTTATGCTTAAAAACGAGTACAATATTTACACGCAGATAAATGTTACATGACAATCAAAAGCATTAAGATAATAATACGAAATTAATAATATCAGAATGATTGAAACCCGATTGTTACTTATTCTTCTTTCTCTGCTTCTTTCGGCATTTAACATCTTATCAATGTAGGAAAGATGGTAAAAAGTGTATCAGACGAGTTAAACTGTTTCTACATTATACGTTCATCCTTTTCAACCTCGTTCTAATTAGAACTTACAATCCCAACTTTAGCTTAGCTTAATCTTAATGGCTAAAATAAATTGTTCAGCATTTGTATCTTTTTTCACCGTGCTCCATATGGAATTTACACTTTATTTGGACTTTGCACACTAGAATTTACTTTAACCGGTAAAAGAATCGTTTCTCACTTTCTTGACACTTTAACCGTTTAGCATTACAACATTTCAATTATGATGCGTAATCTATAACAAAATTACGCCGTTGGGAAACGCCGTTTAAAGAGCTGCTATAAAATTGTATTACAAAATTAGCAGCTGTAAATATTGTTATGTAATGCGAACACGTATAGTTTGTAAGTGTATTACATATAACATATACAAGATGTGCGCGCTATTAATTCTCAGTGTTTTTCTCGTAAAAGATAAGTACGAGGAAAAAATGAAATAGGAGAAAGACGAATAGTTCGAAGTGAACTATGCACATATTCGCGTTAATATCTTTTCGTAAGTGCAAAAGCCTATGGGCATTTTGCAATCGCAGGAATTTTCTTAAATGGAAACCTTTCTGTTTTCGCGTACATTCAATTCTCTCGCCATTCTACCAAAATAAAGTATTACAGTAATGCAGTCGAAAACTGATTAGTCTAAAAAATGTTTCAACTTTAATTAGCATATGAAAAGCAAAAAAAAGACGAGGCGCAATACTCTTGTATTTATGTCATCGTTGCTTTACACGCGACAAATTCTAGATAAAATAGAAAAATTAAAGATAAAATATCTTTTAAACTAATCACTTCTCGACTATACTATCTTAATACTTTTTTTTCGTAGAATGACGAAAGAATTCAATATATGCAAACAAAAAACAAAAGCTTCTATTTAAAGAAATATTTTTCCGTTTGCAAAAGAAATATCATCGTAAATACGTCCACTTTGCGCCATTCATCTGTCTTCTTTTTCATCTTTTCCTCGTACTTATCGTTTGCGAGAAGAACGCTGGAAACTAATAGCATGATCATACATACAAAATATACAATTTACAAGTGCATAGATATAACATATATCTACATAGAATTTACATTCTTGTCCTTTGGAAACATCTCAAAACTTTGCCTACTTCCGTGATTTATCATATCAACGTCTCCATCATCAAGTCGACCATTCTTTCTGGAAGAAAATCGTCTCGATATAGCATATAATCGTTAGTTCGATCGGTTCGCGAACAAACGAAAGAAACAATCCCCATACTCTGGCCGTAGCGAGGCACAATGGTAGCAAACGTGTAATCGCAGTGTCGAGCACACGGCAATGGGGCAGAGGAGAGAACCACCGTTACTCACTCTTACTTCTGCCGGGTGAACGACGAACGGTTCTCCCGATCGGATCGTCGTAGCACACTTTCGCAACGCAGGATGCGCGCGAGAGACGCCAACGGGCTCCGATTCAATTGAAATTCAATTACAAAACTATTTTCGAGCCTTGACTGGCCTGGATCCCCTGAAACCGGTGTGTCCTGTGTGCAGGGCCGAGAATCCTTGTCACTTCCCCCTCCACCCCTTCCTTGTAACCGCGAGAAAGGCATAGCTCCGAGGAGAAAGTATTCTTATTCCGCTTGTAGGATAGTCTGCCTCTGGTCTGCGCCTGACCGATCGTCCGATGCTTGTCGCAATTTCTATCCTAAACGGAGATACGCTGATCGAGCCGACCCGGGAATCCCGGTTTTCGAGAGTTCTCTCGCGCAAAGGATTTTTGTTGTATTCGGTTGTTCAGAAAATTTCTGACATTTCTGATAGATAATTACCATAATTACTGTAGCAGGTTGTTTGAAAAGCTCTTGGCATCTTTCGACGATCGCTACACGTATCTTGTCTTGTATTCGATGAAATCGAATTTATTTATTCGTAGGAATTATTCATTCCTACTGAAATATGAAAATGCTAGAATCAAATACCACTCCTGATTGAAATCTGTTTAATTATAGATGTTTCATACCTTGGTAGAATAGCTATGTCTTGTGTACCAATGAGAAGCATAGGTGGTATACGTTAAATGTTAATTGAAGTTATCGTTTGTTTTCACTTTTGGAAACCCTTTTTAATAGTATTGAGCCTTTAAAGAGAAAATTGGCAATTTCTTCGACGTGTCATTTTTGTAGAAAACCAAAGGAATTATTAATGAAAGAAAAATTCCTCAAAAAACTATGATATCATCGATATTAACCGGAAATGTCAAATAGCGTTAAATATTAGGTTGTCCGAAAAGTCTCTTTTTTACAGACACGTCTTTTACAACGATGCATCTTTATACAAACATGAAACCTAATCTGTCAAATGTTGTGATCTTTATCTTGATAAAACAAAATTGATCATACGTAATTCGATAAAATAATATAAAACGGAAAATGTTGTGCATCCATTATTTCCTTATAAAACGAAAGAAACTTTTCGGACGACCTAATAGAATCGGATGGAAATTTTGGGGCGCATGTATATGACAACCAAAAATTTTATTGTAGTACGTTGAGCATGACGTAAAAAATGTTTTTTCGGAGACTATATTATGTGTTAATTGGAAAGAAGAAGAGGTTAAAGAAGAAATAATATTATGACTAAAATGACTATCGTTTCTTAATATGATAAGAAAATACGAATGTATTTCGTATTGAGAAATCCTTTGCCAAATTGAATAATCTAAAGTGGAAATTTTGCCGGCCTCTTAAAGATTCGCAGTGATAAAATTTACATTGCGCTTGTTATTGATAAAAAGTATTTTAAAAATATTCACCATTTCATCAATTGTCACTTGTCAATTTCGTAATGTGTACTATAAAATATGGCACGTTCTTTGAATTTCACATATTTTTCGAATGTAGAGAGAAAAAAGATAGAATTCAGTTTATGTCTCAATTTCCTTATGTAAATTATTTTTCGAACAAGAAATTACTATTTCGACATACGTCTTCCTTTTTTATGCAAAAAAATTCCATATGTAAAATAGAATTTCTTCGATCACAAAGTTACTCATAGTTTATCATACGAATTATAGCTCATCCTACTTTACAAGCAACGTAAATAACACGAATCAAGACATTTCTAAAAACCTACTCATCACTTTCTATTCGACACTAATAGATTATCCCATACTTTGCTTTCGATATATCATACGTTGCCACGGAACGCATGATATATCATTAATATTACTATAACACGAAATTTAATTTACTGTTCCCTTCGACAGTCAAATTCCAAATTTCCAACTGAATTTCGAATATCCTCATCGTTGGTATATATTTAAAGATAAAGAAAATACCACTTTTACAGCTGGAATTCAATAATCTTATTTAATACGATTCAGAATCGAAGAAAATGCTAATTTTAGAATTGAGATTAAATATCTGAAGAACTGAAATAAATTGAATTAAATATCCTTCGTTAACGATATGCGAGAACGATATCACATAGAATACGAAGAATTTTAATGCTAAATTAGAAACCATCGTTGAAGATATTCAAAAATAGAGAAATGAAATATCTTCGTCGGCGGTATTCGTGAACGAGGTAAAGGAACGATTCCATGAAATAGTTCGATTGGAAAGCACGTGATCGGTCGAATGCAAAAGATCGCCGTAGTCGGGCTTCATTGAATTTCATTGGTCGATCACATTCAATCTCCGTACATCAGTTTTCGATGAGGAACAACGGGATTCGTGGCATTCTAGGTGCGGTGCCCGTTGTATTCACCGGCCGTTTCTATTCGAAACTCGTGCCGATCGGCGCGGTTCTACACGTTCCTTACACCCGTGCAAGCCTTCTTGCAAGATGAATGCTCGAGTACTCTCTCGATTCTCGGTTTCGTGCTAGGAATAAAATCGATCTCCATAGGTGTATTAAGGTCTAAATGGGAAAAGAATCTTCGGCCTTCGGTCGTTAATTCTACCACCACTATAAATAAAGGGAATACGGTGTGAATAGATCAGCCGTGATAATGATATTAAAAATGCCGACGGAGTTGTATATAGGAAGAAGTTTCAGTTTCACAACTTGTCGATTTGGTGAGGATAAAGGCAATCGTTCCATTCTTTGGATAATTGTGGGAAAGATATACAATTTGAAAGGTTGATACCAATTTAATAAAAATTCATGTCATTTACTTTCATAATCGTTTTGTGAAAGTTTGTAACCGGATAACGGGAATTTACATTAATTCCATATTTATTCAGCTATAGTAAGATTTTACCGAACTACTAAGTAGTACTGAAAAATGAAATATTGGGTTTCAGGTAGTGGAAGAAATATTGGCAAAGAAACAGTTCAACCTTAAAATTGAATAATCGTGATAACATTTTGTAGAAACGTGATGTACATATACGTGCATGTATTTGGCTTTAAAGTTAAATGCTCGCGATGCTTAGACGATGTTTTGGAAAAGTTTGATATATATTTAGTTTTTTGATGAAATATTCGTAATTCTTAGTGAAAATTTTGTAAAAACGTAAAATTAATCTTGTTCACTTATGATGGTCGTAAATTGTATTTTCAAACTTAACATTTTATCATTAGGAATTATTAAAAATAGCGCAAAAAATGTCCGATTGGTTTAGCAGATTTAAAGAATAAAATATAAGTAAAACGTCTAGTATACCTTTGTTTTCAGAAAATAAAAATTCATAGGCAATATATACGTAACAGAAAAAAGTAATAAAAAATATTTTTCACAAAGTTTTGTCATAAATAGATATAACACAACGTTTCTTATTTATCTTTATGAAAGTGTCTTTTCATATATATACACGTGTATTTTGAAATGAAGGCAAAAATGTAGAAAATAAGAAACATATGTTTTAAAATACTTTGTTACTGCATAACCGTAAGCTTCAGCTTTTTAATGAGCGAAAACAATTTCCTCTAACGTTCTATATAGATTATTTATTTAAGAATTCGATCTGTAATGGCGAACACTTTCTGTTCATCGTATAAAATTAATTCATAACATTAAAATGCACTTTTATGCAATAAAACGATTGCTTCAAGCATTACGTATAAAATAGCCAATATCTCTAAAGGAACAAAAACTTTAAGTTCCTTGTCCCAAATATACAACAATAAGAAAAGAAAATCGAACAGTCCATAAAACGACTAATTGATATCTGCTTACATTATCATAAAAATAAAATAATTCCAATCAAGTTAGCGATTTAAATATAGGAACAGTATAAAAAATATTGCAAAAAATTGATATCACGACAATTAATCGGAAAAAGTTACATTTAGTGTATAATTAATGGGTAATAAAGAAGATAACAAGCCAATAATTCCTAAGATAACCATTTTCATCCGGACAACGATAGGCTATTAAAAATTAATTGACATCGGTAGCATTTCACTTTTATTTCTTTCGAAGCAAACGGCTAATCTTCCATCGTTTTTGTTATCAAAGTCGAACAAAATTTAGTCATCACGGATTCGAATTGTTATACTTCGCCAATAAACACCATATAGGCACGTTTCAATTCACAAATTTCTGCATAGTGATGATTTTTACCAGAATATTTATTAAATTAAATTTATAACAAAATTCATAATACATATTCATTAAAAGATAAAAAATATAGCATACACGAGGAACTACAAATGTATAGAAGAACTAGATACTAACAATAAGCGAAGGAACATACTAACATAAATACGTCCAAAAGTTTACATTCTTGGTTTATAATAAAATTTTCGTAAATTGATTTTTTGTCACTTTTGCAAACCAAGATGATAATCTGATATTTTATTGTTATTTCATTTATCCCTATCTCAAACGTACGTGTTCCCATCTTAAACATTATCCTACATTTTTCATACAATTGTCTTTATTTCCTCTCTAGTTCTTCGACTGGATAAATTTTACATGAGCATTGCATCTGTAGAATTTGACGATCCACGGTACGGCGATGATAAATTTTTATTGGTCAGTTGCTCACCCGACCTGTCGACATTTATTACTGCTGCTATCTGGTACCGGTTCGTGGGCACGCGGATTGCAATGCGAACCAGTATCGAGAGATGAAAGGAAGGAACGGAAGGCTATGTTAACGCGTCGGGGGCGACAATAATAGAGTTCTGCGTTTCGATTTATTGTAGGCTGGCCGTTAGCGGCTTGTAATTTATTGAAGTGGAATATTGGAATTGTTCGAGTAGCCTTTGACGCCTCGACTGATCGATATTGCTTGCTTGCTTGCTTCGTATACAGCTTATTCGTTTCGGTTTATGTTAAGCGACTAAATGAATTTTATCGTTATTGTTCTATTATTTAAAGTCACGTCAACTACTAGGTTTGGGCTATTAGCGACCACTTTTCTTAAAACAACGCACACGTACGTTCTCGTTTTTCGCTAAGCTGTAGCAGTCCAAAGGCCAGTCTACACTAGCAGAGATTTATCCGTAGACACGTATTCGCAAGCAATTTTATCTTCCGCGGAAAATCCGCCGACAAAGGAAAACGAAATTCAAATCCAGAGACAATCCGCGAGTAAGAACCTAGTGCAGACAATTGTCGACAGACATGCGTTCGCAGTCAACCTATATACGTCGTCCGATGAAAAGCCTCGTAAAATGCACGTTCACGGATAAGTATTTTGTCTTCCATTAGAATGAAAAACGAGAGACAACGTCTGCGAGCAAATGTAGGGAAAATATGTTTTTTACTCCATTTAGGAAGCAACGATCCCGCTGTGCGATGGTGAGATTTATGACGAAGCATTCGCTATTGCAGCAAGGAAAGGCGAAAGTAGAAAATTTGAAAATACATGCTGTTTGTCGAAATCACTGCAGAGTCACGTACCATCCATTCGTGGATATGTCGTAAAGAATTGTTCGGAAAGCGAACTTCGGTTCAACTTCATTTCTTCCAAAGGAATTATACAGTTTTTAATACACTACTCGATCTATCATGGTGTTTCCTAAACTAAAAAGTTATTAACCTATGTATTTATATCGAAAAGAATTGCTTGCAAGGGTTCACAAATTTAAATCAAATCATTAAATTCTGCGTTTCTATCAAATATTAACAACCAAACGCATGTGTAGCATTTTATGGGAGAAAAATTTTTCATACATAATATTCGTTGTTTCTATTAAATAATATTCGACTGCAGAAGTAGGTACATGCATTCATTCCTCAAAAGTCAGGATTTAAGAAAAATGTCAGGTTTCAAGGTACTGCGCTTCGTACTTGAGAGGAACTTCGACAATTCGTGTCTTCCATCTCTAACATATCTTCAACTCATCGACATCGAAATATACCCGGGTAGCCGGCACGCTGCTAGCGAACAAACGACATTGCCTGCAATCTACATACATCTTTTGGCGAGTGTAGGCGGGCAATGTACGTGGACAATGTCTGTCAGTGTAAACGCGCCTTAGATCTGCTAGCACGCTATCGTTTCTGACAATCATTGTAGTACAGTCGAAATCTATTTATTGAAATGAATTGTTTGTTAATGCTCGATTGACCGAACTTTTACCGGTTGAATTTTCTTATCTGAACTTGAGCTCGTATTATACGGTCGACAAATAATAGCGCGGAAAATTTGTAATCTCCGATTATATGAATTTGAATTATATAAACTTCTATCTTATAAACTACTTGTGCTGCGATAAGGTCAGATAAGTGGAATTCTAATACACCTAATAATTAATATTTGCGTCTAATGTTTATTAAAACATTCATGTACATTCACAATACAGTCACGTACACGCAGGGTGAGCGACAACGAGTGTGCGAAGGTTGGATCTAGGGGGGAATCGACTTATGTGCGCTGTATTCACGTCATTCGGAGTATAATGCGCTCCTAATTGTCTTCATATCTCTCGTAGCAGGGGAGATACGTCAATTTGAATATTTCATTCATACGTAATTTAATAAAATGGTACGGTGGAAGTTAAAAGCGATTTTCAGGTTTGATCACACAAGCAATTTCCTTCTTATCGTTTTGCTATAACGGCTTTGAAAGGTGTTTTAAGTGCATCCATGTACGAACCTATTTCACAGTTTTATAAAGGAATGGATTTAAAGCATATTATGTTGACGAAGAGGGTTGAAAAATTCTCGACGCGTATACACACAATTTATTACAGGTTTCTAATAAAAGATAACTTGAAAACTAGATCAAAAATCATATTTTAGAAACTAAATGGAAAAGAGCAGTAATCGAATATTTTCACAATGTCAAACTCGTTACTTTATTTTCTCTAAACGTCAAATCAAAAACTCACACGCGCCTTTCAAATAACTTAGGAATCTTAATTTCAAAATCGGAGCAAAAGTCATGAAATTTGTGCATAGAATTTGAATTCGAACATTAACTCTAAGTTAATGATATATCGGCTTGCTTCTATACCTATAACTTTTTAAACAATTGCAATCCAAAAATTGAAAACACCATCGAAACAATTTATCTACTCTACATCCGTACGAACGTCGTACTCTACTCCATACAAATATAGATACTTGTATAGAGAAAATAAATCTCGTATGTGTTGTTAAATGCCCAATGAAAAAAATATCGACCTAAAAAACAAAAGCAGCAATAAAATTTTTGCACAGTTCCATAATGTTTCTGCATTCTCCGCGTGCATCAAACCAAAGAATCATTCTGGCTGAAGTAAAAGTCTGAAGCAAAAATATTCCGATAGAAACCGTCAGTAATCCACCCAAATCTGAACATTCGTTACAAAACCTGCATATAATTCTCCGACTATACAACGTTATAACATCTAACATGTAAAGTTACCGGATAATAAACCGACTACCGAACCAGCCCGCCATTATATTTTAACTACCTACCAATATTTCACGGTTGAGCCATGCGGTTTCCCTCTCACTTGACAAGCGACCAGAATCTTTTTCCACCGCGGGGCGTGATCACATAGGTGTACCGACACCCGATTTACATGAAAAGAACGCGCGACAAGGAGCAGCGCGTGTACGCAATCGGCAGCGAGCGAGACCCGCGCGTCTGAATTATGCGAACCGTTGCACTGGCTGTTCAATAGAAGAAAAGAGAAGAAAGGAAGAGAAAAAAGAAAAAAGTCGACTCGAGATTCGAACCTGCCGATCGCGTTAGGCCGCGTCGATTGAAAGTTGCCGCGAATTTTTTATCTCTGTTAATTATATTCCCTGCCAAGGTCTTTTTACGCTGTTACATTCCTCGCCGTTGCCAGCAACAAGAGGCTAAAGCCTCGTTCAGATTGGTTAAGCTGAGTACCTAGTTGCTTGAATTTCAGTCGTTCGAGGCTTTAGTTTGTCGTTGAAACTTTAAGAACTTTTAAGAAGAAGAAATTGTCGCGTTATTGTAATCCTAAACTTCGTCACTAAGAACCGATATTTATTTCATGAACAAAATTTAATCAACATTTCAATTTACTACAGAGAAGAGGACGAGAACTCGTACGAAATGTTTGTAATAATTTCCTTATTAAATCCTGTTGATTTACCTAAATGGTTCATTATATTATTAAATACAATACGACCAATAGGAATGAAGAAATTGTTAGGCAAGAATATTAAAAACAACAAAGCCTTTTGAATTACACAAAGCTAAGTGACATGATTAACGAGGATCACAGCAGGAAGAATATTTCAAATCAGGTAAATATCAGCCATATAAATAAATGTCTTCAAGTTACGTGGATTAACCTGAAGGAGACGTTTTGATACGCGTGCACGTGCGACCAGTAACATTTTTCCTTCGATGAGTCTACTCGGGAACGAGTCTCGGCGATCGAAAGGACGATCCAAGACACCTGTTCTAATCGTCGATCTAAGGATCTAAGACTGGAGAATCGAGCGGCTCCGCGGGGTTAAATCACGACGATTTGACGTCGCTTCGTGGCAACCACTAGCGAAGGATAAGGAACTCGTCCTGCGCGAGACCTTTCACTCGCTATACAGATTACGTTTAGCTGGTCAGGTTCATAAAGAGATTTATCGATCCCTCGATTTATAAAGTCGCCGATTTGCCACCTGTTCGCTGCCATAGTGGACACACTGGAAAGGTGGTTAGTGGAACATGCTTTGACGTAGTTGCTGTTGGGATTCCTGGTTGGGTTACTCGCTTGTTCCTTGATAACTTGTGATCGAAAGAATGAGAAGAATAGAGAATATGGTTAAATGAGTTTAGGATTAACGCTTTAGCCCTTTGCTTTTTACGGCTGAGTTTAATTCGTGACGTGGATTATATAGTTGTAATTCGACAAGAATGAGTTATATTTATGAAAGAATTTAATTTGAAAAACTTCGATATTTCTACGTGTAAATTTTAAGCCCAATTTCAAAGCTTGAAAAATATTAGATACAAATTTTGTCCGTACAAAGTTTAACACTTCATATTTGGTACAATACTATAACTAGATTGTGCATAACTGTGAATGCACATAATACGCAAAAATATGTAAAATATTCAAAATACAGTAGTCATTATTGTTAAAATAATGCTATATAACGTTTTATTAAATACAAAATTTATGTAGAACAGAATAACTATTTTATGTATAAGATAATAACTTGAAATATTCACGAACAGCGCTCTATTCTCTTGTACATCTCAAACAGGAATGAATTTGTTTTATTGCACATTCATTTATTCAACACATACGCGATGCGCTCGTCTCATGACGTTTTCCTTTTGTCTTCCTCTCTTTCATTCCTCGCTCGTACAATACAGATGTACATACATCTATTTTCTAACAGTTATATCTTTTATCGAGGTTCCATTATTTCGAATTGCATTAGTGGAAGTATGAATCTGTATAAATATTTGCGGTCTAGTTACAATACAGATACCTAGTAGCTACATTAAAGCGACTAGATTAAATAGTCACTAAACAAAATCTTGGAACAAGATATTAAGTAATTATTTTAGATAATTTTGCGAAAACTTTGGGTGATGTTCGAATAAGGAGAATTATCAGTTTACAGTCCTCTTATTTAGCTACTGACTGATTCATACGTTGAAGATTTCTGGTTGAAAAAGAAGAAGAAATTCAAGCAGTATATCTTATGTGGAATATATGAATATGTTGAGAATATACGTCAAGAATACAATGAAATGTGATATAAATTTAGAAGGAAATGTGATACGACACAGAGCATGGTTATGTTCAAAATAAAAGATATAATACAACTCGAAATAAATAATACAGCACGCGATTAAATGTTGAATTTTTATTACGCACATAGAACACATTTTTATTATTCACACAAGTTTCCTACTCTTCGCTCGTTCTATTCTGACAACTACAGTTTGAAAGGAAATATAGTCTTATCACGATAAATCCTCAATTGACACGACCATCCATTTGTAGAGATTTAAGAAGACATTTATTAAACCATGGATGAATGCAATCATTTATTTGCCATCTGTTCTTCGGATAATATATTGTAAAAAGGGCAGTAGAACTTCCTCAAATACACGATGATACCAAGATGACATTACCAAGAAATATGAAAGATTATTTTTAAAGAAAACATATGACATGGTAAGCGTCAGATCTAGGAAGATGCACGAAGACTTTTATTGAGTTTCTGATTTATAAAATTACTGATGAGCCACCTATTTGCCAATAATAGCACAGTAGAGATGGCGATTAGTGCAATTTATTTCATCATAAAGATTCTTGATCGTCTTCTATTTCTTTTCTCTTCGAACTGTTCTCGCAATCTATGACTAGAAAACGGTAAATGAATTATCTGAACTTTGTAATTCTTTAATTCTGGAGTCTCAGCCACCACCGTTTATTTTTTACTGACAATAAATGTACATATAAAAATGGATAAATTAACAAAACAATATCGGACATAAAGATAGCGAGGTAAATAGTTCTTCGATATTAGAATTACCAACGATAAACCTATAGCGAACTATATACACATTTCTATTAAAATAGCCATGATAATTAGCTTACAAGAAAAATTGTTCATATTTTTCACCGAATACCGCATCGTGAAAAATCTACATTAATATAAATTTGCTTGATCTTTACGAAGAGTTACAATCTAATTAATTAATTTTTACAACGAATTAGAAACCATGTCAATTTAGACAGTTTCTGTTCCAAGGAACATTGAATCAATGAAATCATGCCTGACGGTATATTTCTTAAAAATTAAGTCAGTGCGCTCAGCATCCCTTATCAAATTCATCATCTACTTGTCCTCAAAGAATGAACACATCCAAGTTCGGCGTTGCACCTCCGAAAAACTTGATCCGTGAAAAACAATTCGGCTCAGTCTCGACGCGTTCCGCATGAAGAGACCGTAAATTATCCACGAATCGAGGCGAGATTTATGCCTTTCGATTCTGGCCCGTTAAACGTGTCCTGTTAAAGCGCGAAAGAGCGTACCGATGACGGTAACCTACCGACAGAGATTATATCCACGACGACAGGGCGAAGCGGAAGATTTATGACCAGCTTTTTATCCAATAGGATATGGGTGCCTGGAAAAACGATCCGCTCGATGTGTTTCACGTCGAAAGAGGTGTGGATTATTTCCGCGCGGACAGGTTGCAATGAGATTTACACAGCTGCTCTCTGCCCTTCATTCAATAATACTACCGAACGCGTATCCTCGAGATTCTCGAATAAATCGAGTTGAAAATAATTCCCTGAGACTAAGTGGATCGTGTTAAGATTAAGGTGACGGCGGCACGGTGCCCTTGAGTGGATCGGTCAGTATCGGCGAAGGATTAAAAAGCTGAAACCGCGAACGATTTTCGGGTGTCAAATATAATTTCGTCGCTATAACAGGTTCGAGTAAAAATTCGCACCACGACCGGTTTGCTTTTTCGTCGAGCGGTGCTCGGTTAGAAAGTTATCCTGCAAATGGTTTAATTATTAAATACCGCGTGCTAAATCAATCGCAGAAATGATTTATCGCACGATTTTCCTCGCGTTTTAACGTCACGTTGAGTCACGCCGGCGTTTTCGAAACGGTGAACTGATTTTCACGTAGATGTAAGGATAATTTTCAGTGGAATTTAACAAGGATTATGGTACTTGCAAGGATATCGACTGACTAAAATGTAGAATTTTTCAAATTGATTAGTTTCGCGAGGGAAACGTTCTGTTGTTTCTCATAGCAAGTTGTTTTTGATATTGCTAAATTTCACATTTTTAGAGAAGTTATTACTTGTTTAGAAGCGAATGCAAATTCTATGATAAATAATGCTCTTAGACCATCAGTAAATAACAGAAGATTTGAAAGGTACAAATGTATGTACGTGGTGAAAGTCCAAGAAGTAGGTACTTCCTCTTAAAAATATTATGCAAATTGTATATTGTAATATGAAAACATTAATACTGTGACCTTTGAATTCATAAATGTAGTCTTTTTTAAATAACTCACCCATTAAGAAGTTGATGCGTAAATTGTTGAAAGTTATACCTGTATGGGTACAAGCGAAGGCGTTTGTTTCTCTTCTCGTTAATAGAGTATTCTGAAGAATAATTCACGAATGAAGTTTATGAAAATTCGATGAATAATATTAAAATATAAAATTTCAAGATGATCTTCCTTGAATTAATTGATGAATTATAGTTAAAAAATGAATTAATAATTAATGAATTCGTGATGTACATACATTTAACTATATAATAAACTATTATAAATTATTTTATATAAATCTATCTTTCAGTGTATTATGCGTATATCTTATCTTTTGTAGAAGTTACAAGGTTTAATAATAATGTCAGGTATTAAATAGTAATGTTCATGAAAAATTAAAACTAAGCTACTTGGTATTATTTTAAATATAAAAAATTATAAATTCTATGGACTATATAATTGTTACAATAGATTCATTTAATCGAAACTAACCGATCATCGTATTTACTCATTTACGTAATATGTAAATTTTATTCTTAATCTGGTTCCAAGGTCCGAAATACACGATATCGTTGCAGCAAACAGTTTACACGCTTGGAATAAAACAAACTACATATTTTACCGATTTGCCTGCTTGCAATACTTTGCAAACGTGCAAAATATATTTTACCGTAAATCTGTTATCGTGAGGACCAAGAGATAATTTAAAAACGAACCGTGAAAAACACTTTACCTTTTTGATGGTATCGCTCATACGAATTCCATGCGTTGTTTATGCACTGTTCCTTTCGTTTGATACACAATTTGTTTTCGCGTTGCCGTGAGCAGACATAAATAAAACAAGAAACCAGACCGTAATGTGTACATAAAAGAAATATATGCGCTCTTTTATATGTAAGTGTAATTGATTTTTATGCAATTATCCTTATTCCGTAGTCATTTTCTGCATATTACGCACCTACATATGTGAACACATATAATGGCTCGTAAAAATATTTGTACATTTACCATAGAAAATTTGTATATATATGTTTCTGTTTTATTATTATTTAAAGTTTACAGTAACTGCCAGGATTATTAGCAAGCTACATTTTTGTACAAATAAAATACACACATGTATATTCTCGTTTTTTGCTAAAGACATTAGTAGTTACTTTTTATTTAAGCCACTTGTAGTCTAATGAAATTTTCAAATATTTTCTATAACACATAGACGATATTCATAAAGGAATTCTGTATGTGTTCGAATATTTTCGTATGTATACGTAAAACTGATTTATTCGCTACAAATAATCAAGTTATGTTTCGTAAGGAAAATATTTTTAATCAGTCGTATACAAATGACTGTGGCTCGTTAATTTGGAAAGTTGTAAACTAAACAATCCCTGATATTTATTCCTTTCGACTATTTGTTCTTGCATACTGAATTAGTCGAATTAGTGTACCACTAGGCGAGTAAGGTTAAATCGTTTTCAAGGAAATGTTTTCAACGATGAATAAATGCGTCAATAAAATTATTAATATACGTTAATGTCGGTTGTAAAGCACTACATACAGATATCTAAGTTTTTAAAAGTAATTGAAGTGACTATGCAATGGAAGTATCTCTTTATTGTGTAGGTGGTGAAAGAATTTTTGCAACGTACAAAGGAAGAAGATGTGGCAGCAATTCCGGAGAACATTCCTGCAATAATGTGACAGATCGTAGAATTCATCGACGGTGAGTAGAATTTTACTCTCAGTTTTGCTGAAGATGCAATGAAAATGATTATTATTGGTATAAAGTGCGTAAAAAAATATACATGTGTGTGTGTATGGTTATTATTTTTGAAATTATTATGTTAAATTATGTCGAGTTAATGGATTACACTCTGTGTGTAGATTACTAGTCATTTACGATGATAGTAAAAAACAATCACAGTGACAAACCATGATGAGTAAATGTAATATGAGTTATTACTAAGAACGAATTGAGATCTAATCTTTTTTAATACTAAAAAATATGTGAAATAATAAAATAAATAGAATTTTATTTTAATATCGGTAAAACGATCGGTTCCTCGATATCCAACGACTTTTCGATATCTCCTAACGATAAGAATAAATTACCTACTTGAAATCCTATTTTATCTTATTCAATTTTTTTATTAAATTATATGAAATAAAATAGAATGCGAATAAGGCAGGAAAAGGTCGTCAACGAGCATTCTAAACTAGAAGTGCCAAAGAGATAGGATTTTATATATATTGTTCCGATAAACAGTATAATATACCGATTTAGTATTTTATTAAAAACTTCAGTTCCGGTTCATTTGTTTTAACGTCTGACAACAACTTACGCGCTTCTTTAATTTTACCCGAATGGTATTAGGTTGTCCGAAAAGTTTCTTTCGTTTTATGAGGAAATAATAGATGCACAATGTTTTTTGTTCTATATTATTTTATCGAATTACGTACGATCCATTTTGTTCTGTTGTTCACGTTTGTATGAAGGTGCACTGTTGTAAAAAAATACGTTTGTAAAAGAAAGACACTTTTCGGACAACCTAATATTAACATTTACCGTATCTACCAATAATTCGAATAATAATTCGAATAATTCGAAGCTTCACTTTCTTGTTAAACTATGTAACGTTTATAGAAATCTCCGGATCATTCTATAGTAAAATGATTTTATTTATGTTCTTGTTATATTAATACACCTATCGCCACCCAGACTTTGAACTGTTCCAGATTTATTTTTCGAAAAAAGGTAATTAAACGATGTCATCGGTATAGAGGATACAAATTTATGATAATCTGATGAAAACTCTACATAGAAAGTAGCAAATATTCATAAATTCCTTCAAGTCCTAACTCCACAAAATGACATCAAACTTCACTAACTTTAAGCTCAGTTTTCTCAATTTGCAAACTAGAAGCGTAGACATAAAACCATTAAGAACTAATACGATGCTATGCAGAATTTCGAGACATAACTTTCCAATCAACCTACTATTCCATTTCTCTATCCCATATTTTTCATTTCTATCAAACTATTTCCTTCATCGTGGTCGTACGTAAACGAACGTTCTTTTACGTTGGTTTGGAAGATTCTTAATGCACCAATTGAATCTACCAATAATTCAAATAGTTGCGCTATATCTGAAACTACGCGGAACTCGTACAGACGTTCAAATTGTATCATAAACATTCGTATAGAATTCTGTCGATAGAATTTTCCAATGCACGTGTTACATCTCCTACGTACTCTACATGTTATCCAATTTTTTTTCATCGTGCCTCTACGCTTTTCGTTGGACACAAACGTTTTATCGTTCCCCAGGCAACCTAGACGAGCAATCAACGAGATATGGAAACTGTTCGTATCACGTTGAATCTTGATGGTATCGTTATCGATTGGCCGCTATTAACTCGGAACGACGACTGACCGATAGAATGCACTTAACGCCTCGCGTGAAAAGTGAAAGAGCTTTGGGGCGGCCGTGACTTTTAGCCGCGCAGCTGCTCGAAACGACAGCGATCACGATGACAATGTTTTCATTAGCGTGTTAGCCATATCTCCTTGTCGAGCCGTGATCTTGTCGGCAGGATATAATTCAAAGTTGGAAAGATGTGTAATTTATGACGTAGATCGTCGTATCTAAAGCAGAGAGGAGAGACACGAATATTGAGCACATGATATTTCGCTGTAAATCGTTGCATGCGAATACCTGTCGTGGTTTACCGCGTCGTCCGGAACGCTGATTATTAATCCAGCTAATTAACCAGATTATCAAACTGTAGATTTTTACGCGAGTTTGTTCAAATTATTGTCTAAAATTAAATGGAAATTATTTGGAGCCGTTTAGAAAGAAAATTAGAGGTTTGTTGCACTTATTGAAACATTATAATCAACACTCTGTTTTAAATACTTTATATATATATTCTGTATAATTTTAGTGTTATTATTATTTCATTTGTTTTGCACGTAAATGCATAAAAATTCATTAATTATATAGAATTTTGCTGATTATTAAATGACATAAGTAAAGACTATGGATGATAAATTCAAATATTTTTGTAACAACAGTAAGAAACAATAATGTTTCTGTGATATGTTCTTTCTTTTTTTCTCTTTTTTATTGAAATGCAAACCACGATAATTTCAGGATTTTAAATAGGCAATTTCCGACTTGTAGCTAACGAATTAATTTACATATTGATATACAATAAATTAATATTACGTGGTGATCGTTGAAAAAAAAAAAACGGAATACGGAGGGAAAATGATTTTGTGGTGTTATGAAGATAACGTTAATCAAATTTGCGTAGATTAAAAGCATATAAGTTAATAGATATCATCTGGTGTAGAAGGTAAATTAATCGAACAGTAATTAAGGTATTTAATGGAAATACTGATTAACGAAATGAACGAAATTATTATAACGCAACGTGGAATTTAATATCAAATTTTCTCAATTTACCACGAATAATAGAATTCTCTATCATCAGAATTTGTATTTAGTATAATGGTATTACGTTGTTATGTTTCACATTGCCGGTATGTTTATATCACGATAATAAAATCATTAATTGAACGAAGTTATAGCATAAAAAGATTATTTTCATTTATAACAGGAATACAAAATTTGTATACTTGGAGAAAATTGTAACATTGAACATGACTTAAAGGAGAAATTGCACGCTGTTTCGTCTTGTTTTTCATTTGTCACGATTCCTCTGGCAATAATCTCTACGTCGTATTTTCAATTCTGCTGTATCTACGTATTGTATCTGTTTCAGAATTATTTTCATACGCGTTTCTCTCATATTTACAAGTTAAATCTCAATGGTATATTCTCACGATTTTGCGCGTCTGACGTTCGAAGCGAGAAAGCGCACGTATTACGATCACGAGAATTCGTGATTCGCGTTTAACAGAAGGAAAGTCAACGAAACTGCTGGCAGAAAGAAGATCGAAAGCTTACACCATCGGAATTTCGCACGGGGACGTGCGAAACAATTGTAAAAGATGTACGAAACAAGCTTTTCGCACTGAAATAGGATTTGCTTTCCTCTTATTAATCAATTTTAAAATATATATTCAATCTAAAATGAAATTTCATCGAAGAGAAAAGTTTTGGTAGAAGAATTGATTTCCTTATTGTTTTATTTAATATTCTAAGCAGCTTTAAATATCACTCAATATTGAAAAAGATTATAATTTATGCATGAAAACTGATTTCTACTATAGTAGATTACATTAGTTTAATTGAAAAGAAGAGACTTTTTGTATAAAAGTTCTAAAAGTAGATCTGTAGATTTTGAGATTGTTTGGAACGATGTGAACACATAATTGTGAGAGAAGCAGAGGAAGGTTTCCTTTTGCCAGAAACTGCATAAAATCTGATAAAATATTTTCAAGTTTTAACTACGTACCGTGTAAAATCAACGCAAACTGTATATGCCGTGTGCACGTGTGCCATAAACGCTTCGCTATGTTTACAATATGTACTCGATTCTTGAGATATTATTTGTTTAGTAATTCAAAAGTACGAATCAATGTATATTTGATAAAATAATATTCTTATCAAACATCTGGCACTTTTATTTCATGGAATAAAAACTTTAATATCAGACTAATAAAATTAATTAGACAATAAACTAAGACAGTTCACAACGATAGGCTATTTACTATTTAGATTATTTTACATAATTTATCAATTCCAATGTCTCTGCGTATCCGAATAAAATTATCAATAAAATTTTTTCAAATAAATAAAATCAAAAAGTATCGAATAAAAGTCAAATTATGGATAGACAAAAGCATTGTGAAAAATCCTTTGAAAAATTTCATGAAATTTATTAAATGTGTATTATCTGGAAAATTAATGTATAAACCTTTGAAAAAATCTGTAAATTATCTCTTTGATATGAACTATAAATCCCTAGAAATGTGCAAATCTTATCTATCTTTGTAAAAGTGAAATACTTCAATAGTATTTATATAATAGAACTTCAATAGTATTTTATATAAATTTGAGACTGGAATCGCGCAGAATGTGCAACTCTTTTAATGAATATGAAATGAATTTATGTAAACCAATAAGGTAGTGCATTTTATCGAATTTCGCACAGCCGAGAAAACGCAATAAATTTCACCAAGTAGATTCGAATGGGCAACCTTCTTCCTACAATATATCTATGTATATTGGTATTACGCGTGTTTTCGTTAGCTAGGAATTTTATTGCTTAAATATTCTGGCTTGAAACACACTAATGAACACCCGTTTGCTCGCGTAATGACGCAATTGAAGTGTTCGTGGTATATTCAAATAGCGAAATAAACCATGGAAATCATTTAATCGTGGAAACATTAAAGAATCTTACTAACGTTTACGCGGACGTAAGTGTTTTTGCATTACCTCTCATTCCAACCGTCATTCTTTCTCTTAATTCGTTTATTATATATTGGATTTTTTCAACAATTGCCTCAGTTTGATAAAGATTTGGATTAAGTCGATTACTTAACAATTCGATAATTATTTTTATTTGTATTAATTGGAGTGAAAGCGAAGCTTTGTAGCAAAATGTTAGAAACTCGTGTAAATATCTTTACTTCGTGCAACGCGATATTCCTTTACGTGTAACGTGAAGGATATTATGGAAATGTGATAAATTTTTACTTTATATCCACGTTATAAAAATAAATATAAAGATATATAATTTTCTGTCCTATACCGATAACAGGCAGACTGCAAATATTTATGCAAATTTACTTTTACGAATATTATTAAATAAAAGAGACGCGAATGCGGATTTATTTTACTCAACAATTAATACTTCACAATGATATTGGATATTTTACATATCCATGAGTATCATATGCACGATACATATTTTCGCCTCCTTAAATTGTCCATAAATGCACAAACATCAACAGTCTAATAATATATAATAATAATAATAAATTACTACTTTTCTAAAATGTTACAATATTGTGAAAAATTGTCAAAATCGAAATATTCTCCGATCGAAAAGGAATTCGCTATCAACATGAAAATCGACCAACAACCCAGCCAATCAAAACAGAGAAAGATTACTTACTGGCAAAATATACCTATTAACATTGCGGACGTCTATGCTTAATAATTACACAGAGATACGCAAGTTTCATTCACTCTGGAGTATAATTTTTACTGTCATCAACCACGAAACTCTCTATCGGATGCAACATGAAGACGAAACACGTCCATTTACCGATCGTGATTCGAGTTAATTAAGCGCACGCGATCGTAATATCCTTTCGAAATGAAGCAGTGGATCGGATTGTCGGCGCGGAATCCTAAACGGGATCGACGAAATGAACGTGACGTTAATGTCGGTCAATTAATCGTTATTAATAAGGTGTTCGATTAAAATATCGTCAGGCGATTGAGACCGCTCGGAAATGTAACGATAATTATAATGGATCGAGGGTAACCGGTGGAATAAAAAGAAAAACAAAAAAAAAGTGGTAGACATGAAACGGCCGGCAATGGAGAGGAATCCGCCCTCGCCCGGGGCGCAATTTCTCCCAACCGATTCAGGTCGAAGCCTCGAGAGCAAAGAAGAGTGGCGAAAAGAGAGAAGCCACTCTCCATGGGACCAGACCGGAGTCTCCGTGAAACAAGAAGAAAAAGAAGAACGAAACAGCGAGAGGAATGAAAGAGGATGAGATGAGCGAGGTGGGGAGAAATAACTGAAGGTGAAGAAGGAAGCGACGAAAGGGAAACGTGGAAAAATAATTGGTACGATAAACGAATAGGGGATGCGACGATAGAAATTTCAGAAGCTCGGATGAAATTGTTCGTAAGGTGAGAAAAATTGATGGATCAATTGAGTTAGGAGGTCGCAGAGATTGAAGACGGAGGAAGAGAATGGCGGAGAAGGTATCGAAGAATTGGGATATGAGAGAGGTTCTATGATCGAAAAAATACAGTTAGAAAGAGGTTTTGGAGATTTTAGAACGAAAGGTAGAGAAGAGAAAAGAAATTGATTTTTATCAAGAAACTATTGGAATTTAGACTGGATGATTGACTTTTAAAATTTCACGTTCGTCTAAGGTCGATGTGCTATATTCATTGCTGGAATGCGGATACTTTATGGGAATTCAAATCTTTACGTATACTTTGGATATTTTATATGTTTTCGCACCTTTATATATCTTGTACGTTTTTTTCATACTTTTTACCGTTATGCATGAATACTATCATAATATTGTAGAGACATTTAACGAGGAACAGCAACTATTTCTTTTCATTTTTAAATGATATATAGAAATATAACGATTGTGTGTGTATAATTATTCCGAGAAATGAGTTTTGTCTATTGACAAAACTAATATCCAATATTCGACTCATACTTAAAGATACACTCTCGAAGTTGATGAGTGCAACTATTATATTTTTCAATAGTAAATGGCATTCTCCTAAGTAAAATTTTGTAAAAATATTAAACGATTACCATGACGCATTGATAAATATTGTCAGAAGCATAGAATGGCACGCGTCGAACTTAACAGTCAAATACAAAAGCTTATATCTTTCTTATAAGCGACAGTGACAAAATATCATGTTGTAAATCTGAGGGGTACTTAACAGAATCGAAATTAAAAATATGAAATATAGAAAGCCCATCGAGATAATAAGAAAAGAAAGGACGAAATCCAACAAATCGAGCCATCAATTTAAACGCGAATCCGAGCTTCTTCCACAAAATATAACAACATGCAACAGCGATAAAAAAGGAAAAAGATTCTTCACACGCAAAACGAAGGGAACGAAAGAATCGTTGGAGCAACAACAACGTTAACACGTAAAAATCCAAGGAAAACGAGCCGCGGCAAGGTATAAATGTACGAGGAAAGATGAACGAACATAGAAGAAACGAAGAAGAAGAAACGAGATAGATGGCCCGATGAAAAATGAAGCAAACGATGGCTGATTACGAGAAGAGCCCACCGTGTGCCGATCCTGCACGCGTATATATCTTCATTTCGCAACGATCCTTGGTATGGTTACTCGATATACGAGGCAATAGCGGCGCATAAAATGCGACTGCCTCGACCGGTGCATGCAACGAAGATTTACATTGGCTTCGAATACCCTCGATGCTCGTTGCCATAGGCCCATTTTTTTCCTTTTCTCCTCTCATTTCGTACTCTTTTCTGGGGCTTCTCGCGCCTACGAAACGCGTCCTCTCGAATACCTTTGCTTCTCCTCCTCCGTCGTCAGCCACGGAACCGATCCAGACATCTTTCAAACGTCTTCTTGATCTATATGCTCGCCGCTAGATTCCGGGAGCAGAGCAATATCAGGTCGAACCTTCACCGAGATGTTCTTTTGTAACCGAGAAACGTGGCGAGGGACAAAAAGAGAGAGACAGAGAAAGAGAGAAAGAGAGGAAGAGGGAAAAGAGAGAAAGGGAGAAAGAGATATGTGTAACAGTAGTTGGCAGAGACTGCGTCTATTTCACAGGTGAACGCGATCTCGCGCGATTTATAACCGCCATTTTAGATATAATCCCGTTTAGTGCGTAGATTCGCTCCATTTTGTGACGCTCTACTTGGTTACTGTTCTTCTCCTCGTTCACTTTTTTCCTCCATTTTGGTCTGGCTTTTTTTTTTCTTTGATTTACTGGGATCATATATATTAGATATTGTCGCAAAATAGCCTCGATTGTTTTTAACAAGATGTATTTTGATTCTATTCTACTTTAGTTAGTCGTGTTCTACTTTATTTCCTTTCTTATTTTTTAAGAAAACAAAAGATTACGTTGTATACATATGATAGCGAGCATATTCATGTCAGTGTCCCTAACTTAATAGTTTTTGACAGACGTATTTTAGTTTGAAAATTATTGTAATTATATATAAAATATAAAATCTTGTAATCATCGTAGCTATTAAGTTGTCCGAAAAGTTTCTTTCGTTTTATAAAATGATAATAAATGAACAACAATTTCTGTTTTATGTTATCTTATTGAATTAGGTATGATCCATTTTGTTATATTTCTATTATTATATTCGAGCATAATTCAATAAACTAATATGAAACAAAAAACATTGTGCGTCTATTGTTTCCTTATAAAACGAAAGAAACTTTTCGGACAACCTAATACATACGTATGGTAGAATATTATGATGTAATTAAGTTCATTTTCAGAAGCTAATATGTAACAATCAAACTGACGTTTGTAAATATTGTTGCTGTAAATCTAAAGAATTATTTTGCTACTCGACGAACTCTTCATGTTCAGATCCCTTAATTTCGGAACGATCAGTCAGATTAGAAAGGTTTGTCTAAACTGGTCGAAAGACTTTTACTTATATAATAATATATGCGTATAGCAAATAGTAAAATTGATTATAATCATAGGTTTTGATAGGTAATTTAAATATATAATCTGCTATATAATACTATAAAAAAATTAATCATTAATTTGTACACTTCGATTAAATTAAAATACTATTACCATAAATTTATTTCCATTTTCCTTAATGTAAATATATCTTTTAATGATTTTGATTTATTAGAATAATTGAAATAATTTAAGTATTTGTATAATTTAGGTTAAAGTAACAAACTTGATTTTACGTGCGATTACGTTTAAACGTATTGAATTTATTACTACTCTCTACCACGGTTGAGAAAGTTTAATGGCTTGAATTTAGTTTGGAATATTCTGCTAGAGCGAACATGGTAGAGCTATTCAAAGTATTCTACCAAGTTAAAGTGGATCGGGTGTATGAAACCGTTCATCAAATAACTCTGTGTCTAACTCAATTTTGAATCGAATTTCATGTTTCTAGAAAAATGTTTAGAAACGTCACCTTTTTTCCGAGTAAATATCATATCTCAAGGCAGCAAGTCTTCAAACTTAGATAAAAATAATTTAATGCTCACGTAACTAAAAGCCACTTAACGAGACTTTCGTGAGTTTAAAAGATTTTCGTATAATTGGAAGATTATTTCAAAAAGCATATTACGCAAAAAAGATAAGAATAAGAAAGTAAAAGAGGGGACAAGGTCCCATTAGGTTTACATTAATGAACTTTCATGAATTTACCTGCAAATACACAGCAATATTGAAGACATTTGTTAATTAAGAAGTTGATACTTATTGACCTTCTTAAGCAATTAATAACGTAAGAAAAACTTAACATCGTATCTTAAGTAATGTTGCTTGCAAGATATAATCATCGAAGATTTTTATTGTATTTTACGCTAGCCGTTTTTATTTGTAACGAATTGCTTAGGCTCTGATTCCATCGTACAATCTATTTCATAATTGCGTCTTTTAATTAAGGAAAATTCTAATTAATTGATCGACTCTTCGACCTTTCCTTGCTGTTCGACAAATGTAGGTGCGTGATTATATATTTAAACTGTTTGGAAAGAATCATGATGAAATCATGTTGGCATTTCATCGACTTATTGTGCTAATTGTAAGCAACTTTTGTTGAAAAATGCGTGTTTCATTGAAAAATGTATATTGCGTTTTATTAAATGTATTATTATTATTACATTTTATTTATTAATCAAGATTTATTTTTCATTGCTTGCATCGTCGAAAAACATTCCATTACTTATCAAACGAATTATTAATTACATCAATAAAATCTTTTTAAAATAATTCACGTGATGAATACCAATGACACTTTCATTTCTGAAATTCGCATAGACTAAAGTCGACAAAGTTGATGGTAGATATAACGAGTCCACGTTCAAAAGATTAGATTAGATAATCGCTGAAACAAATAAATCGACAGACTGCAAACAGGGCAGAAGTCTGCCGAGTTAATTCGTGACTTAATCTCCGTAATAGTTGTTTGATTAGAAGTATAGATTTTTGTTGCAACCAGTACACGATACATCGCTTTAAAGAGGAAAAGAATGCTATCGAGCTGATAAAGAAGTTCCAGTCCGGTAAATCGCGTTAGTTCCTGCTCTAGAAGTATTCCATTAAAACTAGAATTTGTGTTACCAGATAAATATCTGTAAAACAAACCTTCGTTCCTTTCACTCTTATTTAAGAATATTATTTACCACGTTGTTACGACTTAAATAAAACCAGATTTACATATTTGCTGTAAGAGTCAGATATGGTATAAGAGTGACACAACCAGGAAGAGGAAATTCGAAGTAGGAAATTATTAATTAAACTTAATTACCTAACAATGAAAAGCCTTTTATCTTGTTTATAATTTAGTTAATCATCTTTGCCAGAGTCTAATAAAATTTTGTTTATTCATAACGCTTTCTACGAGCAAGGGGAGGAATTAAAACAACTTTCCATTGAATTATGATATTGTTCCTGTTAAATAGGCAATTTAATGTAATACAATGTACTTAAAAGTAGTACAAGTAGTACTAGTTGTAGCTTTTTTTCAAAACTAAAGTGAATGGAAAAGAAACACATAAGATGTATACCTATATAAGTAGGTATTACGTAGCTGTGTCACCATAAAACACGCACTTCAGGACTACTGCGTGGAATGTGATAATAAGTACAAAGAAAAAATTAAAAATTCTCAACAGCGTGCAGTCATTTCTTGGAAAGAAAATGCCTCTTAAAAAGTCCTTAAACGTCTTAAAACAAGTAGGCATGCCCATTAAGTACAAAAATCAGCGAAACTCGTCAATCAGCAATACATTTAACCTGGTATCCTATCAGGAAATATGACATTAAATAAGTAACTACGAAAGAAGAAAATCGTGATACTTCCTTGTCATTAAGTATCTCGCTTATAAAGTTAACGCGATATATCAAAATCATTTTTAAAATGTATCGTTTTTCTCGACAAATTAACGATATAAAGAGGCACAGCTCATTTCATACGACGAAAATCAGGCAACAGAGTTGCGTTGGTATATTTTCAATTAAGCGAAAAGAAGCAAAGAAGCACTGCTCTCACAGTATTACGTAATATCTAGTAACGCGAATCTCGATATGCAAAAGGGAGTGGAATTTAAATATAAAAGGACGTTCCACGTTATCTCCTTACAATGGACAACGAGAACAAAGGGGAAAGAGTTAAAACGAAGCGTAGCTCTCCCCGATCCATGCTTTTATTCCGTAGAAATCGTGTCGTGTGTCGCGTCTCGACCCTCTCGCGGCCAGTATCGAATTAAATCCTTGTAAATACATTAGTCCTTTGGCTCGTGAGCGTGTGATAGCCACGTTGTAGAAAAAATAGTGTTACGCGTAAAAATCGATACCGCGATTTCATGGCAGACAGCGGTCGAAATCGACTAGGTAATCCTAGACAGTGCAAGGTGAGCATTACGTCTCCATCGGTTAAGCAACAGGCCGCCTACTGTAATTTCAAGATCCCTAATCGTCTGTAGCCGTCTAGAAGAAACATTAATCCTGTCGCGTATTAATGATCTCCCGATAGCTGCGATTTATTAAGATCTCTAACCCCCTCTTATTCCTGGCACCGGTCTGCAAGGAATATTGTAATATTTCGCGTACTTTTCTTCCAACTATCGAATCACGTAGAACTAACATACACGTCGAACCTGGGAATTTACTGGAAATTATTCGTGTTAATACGATAGTAGTGCGGTAAAATTGTTTCCAGATTATAGGAGTCGAGGAAATGGTTATATGGAAAAGATTCGAAAATTTGTACTTGTATGATATTACTTTTCCCCTTTTTCATAGGAAACTAATTCGAAGATTTTATGTATTTCTATTTAAATTAGGATTCTATATGTATAGTCATTAAATTGAAATATGTGTGAATTAAATTTGTAATTCTACATTATTTTTTTAAGTCGAGATAATTCGAAATCACAGGATTATGATAAAGAGCTTGAAAATGGAAAGTCATCATTCCTCTCGTTGATATATTGCTTTTTTTATGATTTATTTTTTACGATATTCGATATGTTTTATTTACAAACGAAAAGGTATTGTGTATTTGCAAGTTATTATACGATATTCCAATACGTTATTAATAGAATTATGTATTAATAACGATACAATAACAATATTCTATAAAAAATATTAAATTTTTGTATTTTACAAGACATATTGATAAAAATATCGCCAATAGATAGATCAGGTTTTAACAATGAACAGTAAGAATGAAAAGATAAATAGATAAATAAACGGAGGAATAGTGAGCGAGAAGAAGTAAAGGAAGCTATTCCTTTAGTTTTTATAATGAAATATAATAACTAACTCGAATGTAGAAAACAGGATTATCGTTAGAACTTCCTTTAGAATATATTACTATCACGCTTTTACTCATTAAAGAAATCGGAGACATAAAAATACCGCGGACAATAACATTCTCAAGAAGTTAAACTGGAATAAGAAATTTAAAATGAAAATATAGTTCTAAAACTTCGTTAGCTCATTCGACTTCCTATAACTCAACACGCGTATCGCGAACTACATACATATATAACAATATAACATCTGCTAGGAGAAAGTTTAGAAACTCTGAAGATGACATTGTCCAGATCATCAAATCTTTTCATTTCTAAAGATCAGCTCTCTCTCCCTCTCTCTCTCTTTTTCTCTGAACTTAAGGCTACCTCGTTTAATAACCTCCTCAATGAGATAAAATTAATGTTAACCCGTACGTTATGAATAACGTCATACTTGTACGCGTAATCAAGTAACCTGGCCAATGTACATACGCGTCGAATTCGAATTAATCTAAAAGTTACACCAGATATTTTGCGAGATATATTTATTCGAACGAGACGTTTTTCTTAGTCTAACCGGTAGACGTTTATTATGATTTCTAAGAAACAGATGGAAAGAAAAAGCAATCAACGACGAAGATTTACGAGGTATCGATCGACTACCGATGTTTCTCGATTCACTTTCCTGTTTTCTCGCGGGACAGTCTAAATGAAACCGGCATGGAGAGGCGGCCGCGCGAAATCGATCGCGAGATTTCATCAACAGAGCTTTCCAGCTCGCGTTACACCGCCTAGAAAAAAATGCCAGTCCGCAAGTATCACGATTCGATTCACGGTGGATCTGTGATCCGTTTAATCGAGATCAACGACCTCGTCGATGGTCGATTTGTTGGAGATATCTCGCCGAGGCTCTGCCTTGTCTTGCTTCTTTCTCTTATGGCTGTGTATTTATTCTAATAGTTCACAAAGGTCTTTGAACAATTATGATAGAAAATATTTATGTACATGTACACCGTGTATGGTTTATAAAACCGATAAATGTCGAAATTTCACTAGCACTGCGACCACGTATTGCCAATTATATTGGCAAAATTTGAAACCAATCTGAAAATGTATAGAGAAATTATAAGATATATATTGCAATAAAATATTTAATAAAAGGTTAGTAGGTTTCCTGCATGGATGGCAACGTTGAACGTATAATAAGCATTGAATATTGTCCTACTTGAATATTGAGGTTTATTGATATGAATGGATGATTTAAAATACCTTGCAGCTTCAATATACATTTATTTTTAGATTTGTTTCAAGCTAATACAATCGTAATAGTCGGATCTCATTATGGTGCTGATGAAATTTCAAAATGTTTCCCATAACACATATAATATTTGCACAAAAGGTTTCTATAAGTGTTAGAATATTTTCATCAGCTACTATAGGTTTCGAAATCTCTTTCCGCTTTACTTATTTTCTCTTTTTACCTTCTTTATCTTTTCGCTACGATTCTCTTGAAATTAAAGGCCACTTCGATATATAAAACGAAGACAGATTTTACAAATAATATAATAATATAACATAGCATAATAATAAAATGAATAATTGATTATAGGGCACCATATGTATATAAATAGAATGTATAAAATAGAATTACCTTCAACTACGTAATCTTTAAAATACAGATCAGATGACAGAACTTTTTCCAAACTAATATTCGTGATTAACTTAAAACAGTGATATTTAAACTCACTAAATAATCACTTATAGTATAATATTATATATAATAATTGATTAACCAGAAGATATTTGTATTAGTCATTTTCTAGACTAATAAATTTGATTATCTGTCTGTTCTACAAATAGGTGATAAGAGATGTATTAGGAATTATTTCTTCATTAATTTATGCGTTTCAATACTGATATACGATGGTTACGGATCAGCTAAAATGTGCTGACACTTATGGCTAGTACAAATATTCGCAATTTGATAATAACGTAATGACATATCTTTAAAAGTCTCGCGATAAAATAGAAAAAGAAGGCTATAAATATAGCCAGAAAAAACAAAACAAGCATAATCAGTCACAATTCAAAAACAATTAATCGCTGTAGTATACGATAAAAAATCTTGGCAGGCGATCTGAAGAGGATGAAACGCAGAAGATCGATTATGAAACGAACAATTAATCGCCAAAGCAGACAAGACGAGACAAAAGCAATCGGAAAGCTGATTCGAGCACGTGCTCGTACGTTTTATCATCGTTTTTATCGGCCGGTTTGAATACTTGCGCACGATCGAGCGTCCCTTTTTCGCGAAATCCTGTGTCGGCACGAAACGACTCCTTTCACCCGGATCCTGCCAGGAGAATGCTATCGTTGAAACGAGGAGGAAATGAAAGGCAAGAAAGAAGCGCGCGAATAAACACGTGCAAGGATGCCTTTAAGAGGCCAGAAAGAAATTACGAGGTGGAAGTATAAAGTCGTTTCGACGAAAGTGAGCGGCATAATTTCGTTTTGCAAAAAGATCCCGTTTCTTTCTCCGTCTTTAGCTTGCGCCGTTACAAAGCAAATCAGTAGAAAGAAACCTTGATTAATCACGCGATGCGTACAATTGGTTGAAGCGACATAAAGATCGTAGGAGAAAAACATGATAAATATATCCTTTTATCGATTTTATGATTTTAACGTTATGTTATAATTAAACAGGAGAATTTCAGCATGACACGATTTTTATTATGACCACGATAATCTACGTGACTATAAATAAAATAAATAACAATAATAATTACAATTTTGTGCATTTAATTTTAATATTATTTTTTCGAATTTTAAGAAGAATTTCAGTAGGATATAATTTTCTTGATTTCCTGACTTTAACGTTGCTCTATGATTAAACAAGAGAATTTTGGAGAATGATATAATTGAAAATGAAGAAACATGTCAAATTCAAAGTAGTGCAATGTACAGCGAGTACAAAAATGTGAAATTCGTATGATTAATATATGTGCCTTATTACTACGGTGAATAATTGACCCTAAATACATAAAACCGATTTTCATAACAACGCTAATGAAATTTTAAATATGTTTAATATAGTACACAGAAAATATCTTCACACGTATTTGAATATTTTTCTGAGACACTGTATAAACTCCATTTTCCATAATTAATATGCTCCTTAGAATCTTTAGAAAATTTCAACTTGCAAAATATGCATACTATACCATTTGTTTCTTCATCATTCAGCATTAAATTTTAAAATACGGTAGTAAGGCAATAACAATAATTCCTACTAACGAGTAACTACCGTTACTCGCCATTTCATTTTTTGTCATTATGTCACAATCAAACACACAATGTATCATCATTTAAACGCCTGTCTTTGGATTTCTCCTTTAAGCCAAAATGATCACGATTGAATAATAAACAACGCGATTATCTCGAACATGCCCGGCCCGATAACAAAACGTACAAAACGGCTAATGATAAAATAATCGAAATTTTTAATAGTTCTGAGCACTTTTATGAGTAATAAGTCCAAAAGTTTACAACCTTTTTTTAACTGGTGCAATATGTGGCCACCCATTGTTATTCGATGTACATATTGTGTTCGAGCAATAAAAGTTTTTTTTAGAATAACGATTGCTATATTGTAACGTCGAAATGAAATGAAATTTCTGAATTAGGCTTATGAATTGATGCAAGAAGAAGCATGTAGGTATATCTTTTTTAATATGAACTTTTTCCAATGAAATGCTAAGTAATATTTATCGAGTTAGAAAATTTAATGACGAGTACTCGTGTTTATGATAATAGTTTGCGTGAAACTTAACGTTCATAGAATTACGAAATGCGAGCAATAATGCAAAATAATTGTTAGAGAAGAAAAAAAGTTTTAAAAATTTCATTTATATGCGAACGTACTATTCGTAGAAAAATTATTCTAACGCTACGATAAAAATTAAGATAAAACGTTGCATTAAAATGCAAAGATTAGATAGCAGCGTGGAATATGAGGAAAAGGATTATTCCGAATATTGCAAACTCTATAGATAACACTTTTAGTTAAACGAAACCAAACGCAAGTGTCAGCGAAATTATTTCATTTTGTTGTATAAAACTAAAGTTTCAATTTAATAAATACGCAGTTAAACATGAGAACCGAAGAAAAAGCAAGAATTAGTGTAACTATCATATTAACTGCAACGATAAGAAAACGATTTCTTCTCAGACGTTGAAGATTTCTTTGTTTTATATTTATTCTTCTAAAATGAAACTATTCTTGATCAGATTATTAATTAGGAAAAATAAATATACATATATCGACAGAAATTATCAATATGTTTAATATAATCTATTTACATTATTCTAACATATCTTTACGTATGTATTAAATCCATTAACTTCCCTATTCTTATTCCCATTTGCTAAGAACTAAATAAACTTGCAGTTTAGTAGACAAATAAGTGTTTGAACGCGGAAGTCAGAAAAACAACGAAAACAAGTTCATTACGATATGCGACAGCAACAAGGACACGATCCCGCTGAAAATGTCTTTATCCTGTAACTTCCCTGAAATAGAAAACAAATTCTAATTGAACCAAGCTGAACATAAAAGAAAATAACACGAAGTTTGTTCCAATGTACGAAACAAGTCTTCAAACTATATATCAATTAATTAACAAAGGCACATTAATTACAAGGACAATTCTTATCGATAAAAATCATATTTTTACGCATTGCTTATTACGTAAAAATCTGTGCGTTGAACGAAACTAGATATCAACGTTCAAGAAATATCATATTTGCCTTTTAAGGTGGAACATAAAGTTCTACTTCACCCAACAAGTATCTGAACGCGAAAACCGAAGAAATGCACCTTTTATGGTAAGAAATGAAGTTCTAATTCTTCAAACAGGTATTTCAGAGTGAAAACCGAAGGAGTAGCGAGAATGTACATTAATTACGACAAGAAGAAGCACATTCCTCTTACGTTGCCTTAATCACTCATTAATCCACATGGCATTTACTTACTTCAACTTCAGGAATACTTCGCGAAGTTGAGTAGCAAGATACCGTTAAAGGCTAAGATTTATTGCACGAAGCAAATGTGAATGTTCCTCTGCAAGTGAAATACAGCTTTCTTTCAAATCCAAATGTTTTAAGCGAAATGGAAGAAATCGATATATCATAAAGGAAAGAGACAATGGAACAATATATATGGAAGCAAAAATGTGTTGCGTTAGTCACGACTTGTTGGATGAAATATTTATTTGTAAATTTATTGGATTAAAGATTTATCCATCTGAAACATCTATAGAATAAATCATACGATTTTGATGTGATTAATACAACCAATTGGCAAAATAGATCTCCCTGTATATTTATGAATCTCATTCTTATCTAAGATCATTCAATTGGCAGCAAAATGTCATTGAGTGAACTTACGTATTGTATTACAGAAACATTATTAATGATCAAGTTAGCAGACAACATAATCTGTTTTCTCAAATTTTTCTACCCTTTAACATATCGTTGACGGGTCGTGGATAGTTTAAACGATTAATTTATACAATTTTATATTTTAATAACTGTTTAAACTCGTTGTAGCATCGCTGTATTCCGGAAACAGAGTGGAAGATTGCCAACAATGCGTTAGGCTTTAGCAAGGTTTTGTCGAATTTGGATAAAGAGTCATAGGCAAAATTAATGTTAGAAAGTGTTAGGTGTAAAAAAAATACCGTAAAACGGATTAACAATATAAAATTGACAGAATATTGTTGTATATGTATACGTATATCTATAAAAGCAATCTGAGAATTTTTTATTTATTATCACAATCTGTGATATTATAAAATTTTTGGGAGCTTTGCGACTTGAATATTCTCGATTAATAAAACCTCAAAGATTAGATATACATATGTGCATCGTTAAGCAAAATAGTTACGTTGGGTCAACTTTCACAACACGGTAATTTAATAAACAAAATAATCAAATCCGAGAAATCTGTAATAATATCAACAAGAATACGGATGTTTAAGAATCAACAGGAAATGAGTTTAATAGTTTCCAAACAACAAATCTCGTACGTAATATACTACATTTCCACTCGATCATTCGATCTTTTTCTTAATTTAGTAACTTTCATAATCCATACAAAGCGTAAAATTCCAATTTCCATGTTCCCTACAGAGTATAGACTTACAATTTCCATATCGAGGATTTCAATAGATTGCGCTTATCGTGCGCCCGCGAAGTATCACAGGATTGATCCATTGATCGTTGAAGGACGTTAAAAAGTCCGGTATCTAACAGACACTATCAGCTGCAACGTCAATCATATTATTGGCAGTACCCCCACCTTGACATCAAAGGTTGAATGCAACGAAGGCAAACAGGATGTTAATATATAGAAAAGGTTAAATGAACTACATGAAAAAATAGAAAACGGGAAATAGCATATATAATCGATAATTAATTGCTGCTTTTTAACCATGGACTGTATAATGTATCGCCGGAGAAAAGTTCACGCGGTATTAATATACGGCTATGCATGACACGCAGCCATAATTTATTCGTACAACAGCGAGAATTTTACTTAGGAACGGTCGTTGCACTTTAAAAGGCGATTTAAGGATGTTGCAAAATTGCCTCGCATGCAAATAAACGATAATAAACGATACTAAGTGATACTTATCGGAAGAAAGAGCGTTATTTAGAGCCATAATCAAATGCTATCGCCGTTAACTGCTTGATTTAATGCATACAACTTCGTCAGTTATACGTGGAAAGCTTTACTTGGAAATCGATGTAAGTGGTGTTTTGCGACGAAGTTTGAGAGTCTTAAAATCGAAAGTGGCATTGCAACTTGTACACTAATCATTGCAGGAAGTACGAAGTTACTCTCCGACAACGCGGAAAACAAGATAGAAACTTTATACTAAGCGCTACTCCTTTCGAATTCGATCAGATTTATCGTAACTCCTTCGACCCGATAAGCAAACCTGTGTTGTCAAAATTTGGCATGTACACTGTACGATCTTATTAATATTTCTAATTGTTCCAAGATAAATATACAGTCGAATCTGCGTTGAGAATTTCGCTAACCAGCCCGATATTTAACTTAAATTGTCTGAAACAAACGCATCTGGCGAGCAATAAAAAATTGAAGGTCCTTCTGGGAGTTAATTTGGAAAACAATAGAATTCACGATTTAACAATGCTTATCAACGAAATCTAATCACTCGACGAATTAATACGATATTTAAAGTCTCGCACAGTGTTATTGTTTTAAAGCGTTGCTATATAATAATCTTCTAATGGACGTAATACTAAACATTGTTATATGTGTTGTATAGCTTTGCACGAGTATTTGTTCACGAAACAGCGCACAAATACAATTACCATACGCCGTGTTGAAAATTACGACGGTGTAAGTCGGTTCACTGCTACTTTTCATAACATAACCAAGTAAAAAGTTCATGATATTTTCCTAAGTTGCGAAAATCAATGACATGGCCGAGAGCAAAGTTTATAACTCAATCAGAGTTAACGAGAATAAAGTTATAACTTAAATACACATAGAACTTGTAAGAGTTGAAATAGGCGAGCAAATTTAAATTCTCGACCTCGACTTCCATCACTACGATCTTTAGTCTGCGATATACAGCAGAAACGACGTTTAAACGATCGCTAAACGATCGTTGGCCCGATAAAATAAGTAACTACGAAGATCGAAATCAGACCTAATTCGACGATATCGAATTCTTTGAACCGACAATACGGCCGATTCACAAGAAGAAAACGCACGTTGCGTTTGACATTTGTCTGGCATTTGGAAAGCACGCGAGCCGTCCCGTGTCGCTCGTGACAAATCATAATGTCGGACGTGCGCCGACAATTCGAACAACGCGACGATGAAAAATGATGCGCGCACGCGGCGGTACTATTTTTCTCGTCCCGGAAAAATCAGCTTCTATTGTTCTTGTTTCGCGGTGGGGCGCGGATCGTTGCTCGACGTCTTACACCATTGGGAAACTCGAGTCGTGGAACTCGAATGCATGCAACGATACGGCGCGCCGATGCCACGCGATAACGCACCGTTCGCTAATGAGCAGATGATGAATGGACCCGTGTTACCTCATAGATAACAGTGAAACCCGCCGTAAGAATGGGATGTTGCCGTGCATTGGGGAATACCTTCGTCTCGGGTCGGTGTGCACCGATTCCCGGAAATGTCGACCGCTCAGAATGCTACTCTTCATAGCAGGAGACTTGGTTTTGTCGTTGTTATTGGCGATGAGATCAACTTTGTTCTATAAGCGTTACTTTGTTCATTCGTAATGAGTAAACCGCGGATTTTTATGCGTTTATATTTATAATTAGAAAATTAGAAAGTATTAAGTCGTCCGAAAAGTTTCTTTCGTTTTATAAGGAAATAATGGATGCACAACATTTTCCGTTTTATATTATTTTATCGAATTACGTATGATCCATTTTGTTCCATCAAAATAAAGATCACAACATTCGGCAGATTAGGTTTCATGTTTGTATAAAGATGCGTTGTTGTAAAAGACGTCTCTGTAAAGGAAGGGCACTTTTCGCACAACGAAATTTCCAAAATATAGTGCTTTGTCTTATAATATACCTACGTCTGTGACTATTTTTAATGTGATTCTAATTTCCATAAAAATTCGTAGTCTAGCAACGAATAAAATTTAAGGCTTGTCACGTCCTAAAGTTTATTCGCTTATAACGAAAAATTAGCTTATGCAAAGAATTTAGGATTTCAAGTTCTTCACAACCTAACATCCATTCGTTTGTCAAGAGATACGGATTAATTAATACGATGAACGGAATTTAAGGTTTCTTGCAACCTAAGATCTAGTCGTTCGTAATGAGATACAGATCAATTTAGGGTGAATAAAAACGTAAAAACACTTTTTAAATTACTCGGTAAGCGCTACGGAGAGAAACTGATGCAATGAAACATGTTCGTATTGTATGATGAGTAGCTGGTCTGCGCACTAGTGCGCATAGCGTTCAGGTGCAACCACGAGGACATAAATATGGACGCTTCTCTACGAGATTGCACCATCAAACAACAATGTGCTGCAGTTCGCTATCTTTGGGTCGAAGGAGTGAAACTTTGTGAAAATTCAACAATCTGAGTTTGAACTTCTTCCGTATCCTTCTTATAACTTGGATATGGCAGTATATGATTATCGCATCTTCGCTCGAAGAGACGTTACTTCGTCTTAGATTCATCCCTGATGATAAAGTAAAAGAAGCTGCGCAGACTTGGCTTCGAGAAAACTCAAAAAGCTGTTCCCCAGAAACAGAGAAGCTAATGGAACGATACAACGAATTATGCTGCCGTGAAGCTATGTAAAAACGTGATATATTCATTTGTTCGCAATTATTGTTAAATTAACTAATTGAATTAATTAAATAAACAGTTAAATGGTATTTTACTTTGTCCTTGTTGTTTTGTTCACCCTTGTACGTGTAAAAGGTTCATTTCACAAAGTTTGTATTTCGTCATTCGAACATTTCTCGCAGTAGTATATTCAATTATACTAACAAACGAAGATGAGAAAACGGATGAAAATTACTGTGAATATATAATAAAAGAACGCGAGAGCGATCGCCAAGTTTCTGTCACTATGAAAACGGCAAATAATAAACGCTCCAGGTTGTAAATTAAATGTCATAAATTAAGCACGCTCGGTATTGAATCATGAGACAGAATCGACAGTATCGATATTGCATTCTTTGCAGAATTGTCTACGTTAATGAACATTAATTAGAAATATACGTATACCACGTGAAAGTAATATACATATATGCCATAAATTAAAACTTCAGAAAATGACATTCATTTAATAGAAGTAATTTAGATTGCTGATTTACAAAGATCACTTATGATCTAATAACAACGTCTTTCATGAAAATAATCGCATATACTCGAATACTTGGTATCGTTTTATGTATGAAGCCTCGTATTCTTTATATTTGGTTAGTTATAATTTTTTATAGTTAGTCTAAATAAGAGATTATACGCGGCATTCGTAATCATTGTTATTTAGACGAGTATATTGGGTTGGCAACTAAGTGATTGCGGATTTTGTCATTAGATGGTATTGACAAAATCCGCACTTAATTGCCAATCCAATATAATAGGATCAAACAGTTATCTGTATGATGTACGAGACTGCATGAAGGTAAAGAGACAACGAAGTTTTAAAAAGGGAGTCACAGATTTAATATGAAATTTTCTTTCCTTTGTATGATGCTTTTAAAAGTAAAACTTGACAGTTGAGAGATACGTAATATATGCAGCAGAGCATCATTTAACCTTTTCGTTCATAAAACACTGTCATCACCCTGACGTGTACCTGTAACCGACACACAACTATTAAACATGATGTTGTGAAAAAGATTAAAAAGGTAGGGCAAAAGAGAAAAGGGATTGAGAAGTTAAGCCTTTTAACGCTATTGACGTTGGATTTCTGTTGCATTTTTTTCTACGCGATTAATCTTAACTTCTATGCAATTGGTCCATTTCTCATCTTGTTAACTGGAACGTTTCTCAATTGGAAATGTTCTTTGCTCTCTTTGTTAAAACTGATAAACTGAATTAATTCTTTATCGTCTGTACAAATGCACTCGTAATGCAAAAAACATAATAAAAACTTGGTAAGTTAATAATTTTCTAGACTCTGTAGTAGAAGGAAACTCTTAGTCCCCATGCTTCGCATCTTATCGTTTAAATAAAATTTCTTATCCGTGAGCAGAATATATTCTTTTTAAATTTCTCGTACCTCCTACGTTTGACTTTTATCTTCTTTTACATTTTACAAGCAATCTGCATCGATGTTACTCCTCTAAACATTAAAGATCAGATCTCGCGTTTCTTGTTCGATATAATTAAACGTTGAAGGACTCGTTTCAAAGCGATTAATAATCCCCAGCAAGACATTTTAAATAAAAAGCTCGCAACTCGAAACATCTAAAAAAAAAAATTCCAATGATTATGATTAATAGCTAAATGATTAGCGCTTTCACTTGTTTGGTTAGAAAGTTTAAAGGTCCCTTTACTTTTTATCTCGCACGATCCCAATGAATAACATTTTATAATTATATCTCAGATTATTTTGACTTAGTTCGTTTGGGGCAACGTCATTAGCTTCGCTATCGACCTAGTGCTCGTTACGAAACTATACTAATGCATTCTTCGAGATACGACTGAAAGAAATTACGAACGATGAGCAAAATATGTCTTGTGTCTGATTAAGTATGTGACACGCAATTAACTTGTCAACACGAAAGTGTGGATTGTGAAATCGGCTTAAAAAGTAATTAATGAGCGGTATATGGTCGAAGGAAATGCCGCTTTATTACCAAACTTCCAACTTGTACCGCATTCCGTTGTTGAAAAAATGATCGATGAAACATCAAACGTGGCAACAGTCAGATTTCCAATGTTAATCGGTTTGGTACTGGTTAATCGGACTGTCGGACAATTATGCGCTTAATCACCTTTGGTATTCCTGAGTCATTTATTGTTATAGTTAATTATCGTAGAATTCAGGTAGCCAGGTAATTTGGCCTTCGCTCGTTACACTCGAGTTCTTTCACCAAATTATTTCAGTGATCTCGCGAATGGCATTAGCACTCGTTCGTATAATAATTATATGATTACGAGCGTCGACGATATTTTCAGCGACAACAAAATTACACTTGTACAGAAAAATTCGTCTAAAGTAAATTCTCGGGGCACATCAGAAGATTTTTCGACGTGTTTCATCGCTCGAAGCGTATAATCTCGCTGCGTGCACCGATTTATTATATAGCGTGGCATAAAATAAGAAAGGCAATTTAAAATAATTATTTCAAAAGGCATCGGGTTGGCTCGTGTTGATTTACTCGAATTTACAACTCCGTCTGCCAGAAAAATCACCGTTAATCACATCCTTAAAAGAAATTTGTTATCATTATCGTCTGCCATCATCATCATGTTATGCTTCCGTTGCTCCATTTTCCCTCGTATTCAAGATCGATACTTTCCTACATGTGAACTCTGATTGAAGACAAACCATTCGTTTTTACGAGTCAGTTGGAGAAAAAATTCTGTCGGCTATTATCAAATGCAATTACAATCGAAATTCTTGGATATCATCTGTGACGTAAGGATACCAATTCTGGTTTGAGATATCTCCGTGATTGAGATAATCTCTGTGTTATCCCCCTAAAGAAATTAATATTTCGTAGAAAAATAATTTCTCCACGCTCGAGAAGATTCTAATCTTATAATTTTCTCGAGATCAAAATTATAAAACTTTCACAACAGCGATGCCACCAGTATCAATATTTCTTATCCGATATCAATCGGAAAATCAATCATGAAATAATCAATTTTTGTTGTCTAAATAATCGAATCAGTATAAATATTCGTTACTTTTAATCGTACAATAAAATTTATAAAGTCGCTTGTTATCCATCAATTGTAAAATAATAAATTTTTGTTATATAAGTAATTGAATCGCCATAAATATTCTGCCACTTTTAGTCGTAGAATAAGACTTATAAAGTACCATTTACAAAAATATTGCACGAGTAAAGTACCATCGAGTAGTTACTATTTGAAGTATCGTCTTTGTATCAAAGCATTGCGTATTTAAACAAGCCAAATAGGCGATCCTGACGATATTTAAGAATATTATTTTCATGGATCTTTGCATTCACGCTGTAACAATGGTAAAAAATATCTATACTTATAATACACGTGTTCAGGATATAATTCAGGATATAAAGAATTAAATCAGGATTAAATAAAAATACTCGTTTTTGTGAATAAATATCGATATCTATCGTCGAGACGAGACATAATTATTGCACATTTTTACATAGCCACCGACTATGAGTCAGCCAACAATGTCCAATACCGTTCTCTTAAAACGTTCGAAGAACCTCACAATAAGTAAATTTATCAATTCAACTAAGTCCTGAAAGAAGGAAAAAGCTCCAACAAAAACACAATCTTGGTATATCATGCCCAAAGAATGACAGATCGATACCAGGTGTGTAATTGATTTTTCTCAATCGACCAGGTGCGAACGCGGAAAGAAAAAGAAATAGTCGCAGCGCGTGGTACCGTTCTCCAGCCTCTGACGTATTTTCGTTCGCGTGTGACCAACCTTCGTATCCGGATTTGCGTGACCTTTTGTGGATCGAGCATGTGTCTAACAAGCGTGAAAACGGAAAAGGAATAAATAGAAAACAGAGCCAAGAGGAAAGAAACGAAAATACTGAGAAATAGAAAAAAGGACAATTATAACATGAAATAAACTATAATGATACCTTTATCAAGAGTTTCGCCGTTCAAATATATGGAAAACGTGAAAATTGTTAAGGATCCTCGAGAATGCGCGTTGCGAGCCTATTGAAAGTTTGAGGTTCGAGAAAAGAGAAAAGTAAACATTTCCACTTTTCGTAGTGTTTCTTTGTTTCGTTACTGAAAGCATCGACAGCTAAGTGTATAGAAAGCATAGAAAATTTCAAGGGCGCCATGGTAAAACAAATTGAAAATTCGACGGACGAACTTCTTCGAAAAATGGAGAAGGGCAGTTGTTCCTCGGGCGATCACGGGAAAATCTATGAATATAAATACGCGTAATAATTCGCATAACTGAATTTCATGTCACAGGAGATATGATTTTTCGTCTATATAATACAAGTTTATATTTAGATAAGTGAATTCAATTAGTCAACATTAAGCAACTTAAAACATTTGGCAACATATAAGCGATGCAGCTTTTTTGAAAGTTAAATTTAAATGAAAGTTGTTACTATTAAACTTTTGTACAATTGGCATAAGAACTAATAGAAAAGGACAAAAAAATTATAAAAAAGAAAAATACAAGAAGATTCATTTCGTAATTTTGTAGTTTATTCGGACCAAGGACCGCGTTAATTACGGAGTAGCCTAATGTCATTATTTTTCGCATAATTTTATTCCTTATTAACCGCTCGCCTGATTTATTTACCAGTAACCACGCCCATTCTAAAAAGTAACCCAATTAACTCCACCATTGACGTGGAACAGATGAATGAGAAGCGTGTCCGTGTCTTCTAACGGTTGCCTGTACTCTTGCTGACCGCTATAAGCCATAGTTTCCTTGGACGATAGTGAAATTTGTTAAACGAGCAGCGTCGAACCGCGTCTCGTACTAAACGACACGTGGCTTTGGTAAATTATCGCGTACGCGAAACGATCGGATCCAAAGCGTTATTCGCGAGAAAAAAAGAGTATAATACGTTCGAGAGAGGGTGGCCATAAATCGTTTGCTACGTAAAGAAACCGCAGCTAATTTATTCGCAGTTGAAAATCTTCCGAGAAATGTCAGACGAACCTTCGTACACGCTAATATCAGGAATTACGCATCGTCGACTAAAATTACAGATTGCACGGCATCACGATGTAATCGCGCAAAACAGGTGATTGATAACGTACAAAGCTGAACGGAGCTCAACGAGGGAAATGGAAATGAGCGATAGAGAGCTCGGTGATGGTTGTCAAAAGGCGAGAAATTATATATGTCGAGCTGACACGCCTGATTTCGAGTGGCCATTGTGGAAAGTACTTGAGAATAGCGTTTCGAAGATGAGCAGAAGTTCAAACGTGCGCTAAATCGGTGTATGTTAGATTTTGATATTTTGTCCTTTGGTCTGATTGAATCTGAATTAAAATAGACGAAAAGGAGAAGTATATATGCGGTTGATAAATATTGAAATATCCGAGCAACGTTTAGGGAAATGGGATTGGTGTCATGAAAAGTATGCGGTATAGTTTTGTCACAATGATTTCGCTTTTAACCTTTACACGCTGTCAGGCGACAATGGCGACATAGTAAAGAACGTGTTTTATAGCCGCAGGCAGCTATAATCGTTCTCTATTTACATTGTAATCCTTTCGATACTCAATTATTCATTTCTCATTTTTTGTTCTTCTTCTTCTGTTCTTTTTTCTCTCGGCTCTAAGTATAGCGTTCGCTTTCTGATATCGGACTTGATTATAGCATGCCATTCTAGATATAATAACGCGCCGATGCTTTATGAGCTATTATACGCTGTAAGAAAATGTCTCCTCTAGACTCGATTAACATAAAGGATTTCAGGTATGCGTTCCTTCGCATTTCCCTCTTACAGATTTTCTTCCTGTTGAGAATACCAAAGAAATAGTCGCGATCGAAGGCTATGAAATTTAAAATACATGCTTGAAGATCGAGTGATTACGCGACTTCTATTAGTCTCTTCAAGGAGAGATAATTAATCCTAAGAAGATTCATGGAAACGAATTTAAATGACCGATGATATCACTTGAGGCCAATTGTTTCCACTGGTGCTTCATTCTTCGACAAATAATTCAAATTTAAGTAAAGTCACGAAACATTATTTTTAGACGACACCAGTGACCATGCTATAACCAAAATTTCATTTTTACCAAATGTAATATCTCCGTTATTTCCACATCTTTATCGCTATTATTATTCAAATTCAATATAATTGATATTTAACGCGTGCCGCTTACTAATTCCAATATTCTTCAGTTCTCTTATACGGTTGCTGCAAAAATTCGCACACCATTCTATTTATTGTAACATTTATATAGCAATTAATTAGATTCAAGCACATTAAACTACGTATCACTTAGTAGTACTTTCGCTTAATTGTTTTCAGTCATTTTACTTTTTATTTATAGCTTCTAGCGTTTAAAAGATTTACATTCAAAAGATAACTGACAATTTTTTCTTTCTGTCTGATTGATTTCTAATTGTACGTCCTTACTCGCATCTGACGTTGCTTTGGAAAAATTTAATTTCAACGCGACTTCCTTTTACGGACAAATAGAATTCGATTGATGAATGGATGAAACGCGTTGAGAAAGCACGATGGTAGCAGAAAATGATCCAGAAAATAATGGCGCCAGCAACGCATACATCAGATTGTCAGCTGAAACAACCGATGGCGTATAGGAGGATTACGTAAGAGTCTGTTAGCAGAAGCGATTACTATAACCACCGATGCTCCTTCGAGAAACATCCCGAAGAGGAGGCACATTCTTCTTCTCTCTTTCTGTCGTGTCAGAGACACACGTAGCACGGAGAAATTGCGGTTGGATGTCAGGCTAACCAACGACTGGTGAAGTTTCAATCGCCAATAATTTCTACCGCGCATCGCGCGTGCAAAATGAATTTCGCGCGTGTCGGCCGCACGACGGTAAAGCGATTTTAATTTCTTCTCGGTGCTCGCGTTCATAGAAAATGTACTCCACGAAATTCACCTAAGTGATTCGAAAATAAGTATGATGACTCTTATTTGAGGATGAAATAATATGACGGGAGAATGACGTCGATTGTATACATCTTGTTAAATTGATTTTCGTTTCTCAGTGTAAATTTAATAGCGCCTGTGCCCTTTTTCGGCTGTAGATTGATCTTTTCATTCTTTTCTTTTTTTGCGATAGAAATTTTCGATTTACTGGAACATATAAGGGAATAATTTCTTCGATTTTCGTTGGTTGTTGCAATTTGTAATTTTATGAAATTTCGCTGATAATGTTCATTTGGTCGTACAGGAAGGCTAATATTTCATTCGTAAAAAAATATTTTCATCGAAGTATAAATTTCGAAGTATAAATAGACAAATATTTAATGCCGTGTGCGAATGTTTTACTTAAAAGAAAGTCCGAAGAAGATGTTAGTACTGAGTCTAAGAAATATTTAGCAATATTCGGGAAGGGCCGTGAATTAAATTAAGAATAGTATCTGCGTCATGTAATACGTATGATTCTAATCAACTGATTAATCTACGTTTTAATTTCCAGCGAATAACCAAGAATGGAAACATTTGAAAGAACGCTTGAATTATGTGATCGTAATAATAACTTGTAGCACTAGCAACGAACTTCCTGTAGAATTTCTACGTTTCGTAAAAACGAGTTGCATTAAAATGCCAGGGCAGCAATTTACTATTTATTGTAACTGGAAAATCCAAAAACCCTCACTTTCTCGTGTTCCATTCTAATAAGCAGAAGGTATTTCTTCCCATTCTCGATATCACGGAATCATCGTGCTTTGAAACGTTACTTTTACCCGCCACTAAAAATAGATCAATTAAAAGGAAAAGAAGCAAGAAGAATTACAAAATCACCGCATCTCGTCTTCTTCTTAACCCGTTATTGATAAAAGAAAAACCGCAAAAAAATGGCGAATGCATAACACGAAAATGGAAAAATGTCAAACAGAATCTATCCGTTAAGAAAATTAATGACTGGTTTAAAGGAATTGCATTGGCACATTCTTCGCCATCCATCATCCATCCCATAGATTCTAGTCCGTTAGCATTTTTATTTTCTAGCGACATGAACGCGCAAAACGATTCGCGACGCATCCTCCGCGAGGTTAATATAGGTTTGTAGGCGCTTATTGAACAGACAGAGTTGACACCGCTCGACGCCGGCGATGTTAAACGAGCCGCGGTGCAATTACATGCCGTTGTAATCACCGTACCCGCTCGATGCTGACTCATAATCAGCTTGCTCTCTGAGCCGTACGTATCCCTTTGCCATTTAATCCTGAACGTGGTAATTTCGCAGTCCCGCGAGATCGAACCTCCGTTCTCGCGAACACGTACAGCGTTTCTTTAGCCGAGCTTTTGCATTCGCGATGCTTTCAATTTTGGGATTACAGGAATATCCTGTCGGTGATAGAGTGTCACGGCTGTCGTTTGTTCCGTCGTTGTTCAGAATTTTATATTTTATTTTCCTCTCTTTCTATGCTCATTGATATTTTATTTTATTAACATATCTGCCAGTCTTATCACGTATCTATCAGTTTTTATTTAATTATTTGGAATCTCGTACATATGTCAATTTTCTCTTCGGTATTTTGTGCTCTTTGATATTTTATTCTTCTCTTTCTTCATTTTATTTCGATTTATTCTTTTACGCCTGTATTACGTTATCGTACATAGCACTCTATGGTTACTTGCTTTATTTTACGTTTTATTTCCATTTCGTGCTTTGTTGTATTTGACGAAACGGACTACGCGAAGTTACGCGTCAGTTTATCGAATATTTGCAGATAGACGGAGAATTGAAAAACAATAAACGAATTACGGTTTACGATTTAAATAAAGAATTTCTGGTCGATGAATTTTATCGTTTTTGCCGTTCCTTTTTGTTAATTTATATTCTCTGCTATTTTACTTTATTTTGTTCCGATTAATTTTATTGCAGCTATATCCCACGCAGAAAATTCGACTTTATTTCTTATGTTGTTCCCACTTGGTGTTTCAGTATATTAGACAGGAAAACTATGCGAAGTTATACATTCGGTTCGTCGAATGTTCGAAGATAAATAGAGAATTGGAAAATATATGGATTACGGTTTATGGTTTAAACGGAGAATTTATGATCGATGAAATATTCAAACGCAACAGTTAAGTGTTTCTGTCAAGTGAAATTGCTTAATAACAGTACCAGACATGTACTGGTATATCTCTTTTGTCAGAGTCATTTAACTTCTGTGCAAGTAGGTATCTCTGCAGGCGCTGATTTGTGTAGATTCGAAAGATAAACTTCTAAGCACAGTAAATATGATAGTTAAAAGATTTGTATATGAATAACAAAAGAAGAAGCAATATTTGCAATCGTTAAAAAACAAGGAATTTTAGAAATTGAGAATCGTATATGCAAGGTAATATTTGGGCTGAACATTTTTTGCAACAATGAAGATATAATCGAAAGAAATTTAATTTCAATCACCCTCTTTTTGGCAGTTTTCTCATTAACGAAAAGATTACGTCAATGGAAAAAATGTAATACGAATAAGAATTAGAAGCTAAAATAAAATAATAAGTTACAATCGGTCAAAGCATGATTACTTTTGCTGATGTAAATCGAAAATGATCAAACCTTGCGACTTTGTAAGAAACTCCAACGCAAACCTATTAGAGCAACATCGAACACGCCCAACACTTTGGATGATTTTGTCAAATAAATTGTGAATAAACGTGAGATCAAATAATATTTATTGCCACTAATTTAGAGCTTGATACTGGTCGAATACTTTCGTCGAATACTTTGATCGATATTTCGTTAATTATTTTATTGCGACAAAATGGTTTGGACCGAAATTATAATCATAAAGTTAAAAGTTGGATAATTAAGTATAAATCAATTTCTGTCATAAAAGTCGATTTTAATTCAAACAAATATAAATATAATTTAATGCATATTTAACACAAATGAAACGACACTTGAAAAATTAAGGAAATTACAAATTATTATAATTTGTTCGAGAGATTATGAGTAATCCGAGTAACGAACTAACTCGTTTCAGCCGATTAACAAGTTAGGAAATCAGACAATTTACTGTTGGTGTTAAAAATTTAGTTAACCACCGAGTCATCAATTAAGATCAAGTAGATTTTGATTACAATAATTTTAATTTTATTTCACGATGGCCAGGATGTACTGGATCTCTTCAATCATACTTTACTTAATGTTACGTATTAGTTTATTGCACAAGAAATGTCGTTTTCAACTAAAACGTTAATAATTCCTTCGATATACATTATATACGTATTAAATCAAAGTAATTTTCACATAATTTAATGCAGGTACTTTACGAATGACTAATTACGTTCATTACGCTAGATTTACAAGTTCAACATACAAGCTTTACAGGAAATGTCAGTTATATATTTAAAAATTCTTGAAATACAACTATCGCAGTTTCTCCTCGAATAATTTATTCACTAAAAATGCTAAATTTATATTTCCGACACTTTCATGACATTTTTTTTCATAGTTAAACTCGTACAAGAGAGAGCAAATCATATAAATATTCTAATTATCCGTGAGAGTCAATAATGAAATTTCGATATCTTATTATAAATCTTTTTATCATTGAATGTATATAAAATAGCAAGTTTCTTCTTTGATATGGTTGATAAATGGCAAGGGACAAATATAACTGGTATTAACTGGACAAGTTAGAACTTCGTTAAAACAACGTTTCAGATGCAAAACTATCGATATTAATCCTCAGATAATACAGACTGGGTCAGTATATATTGACTTATACAGATATACTTTCGATTTATTTCTTGCTGAATTAAATTTAGGTATTATTGTTCTATCAAACTACACATGTTCACAAAAGTATCCCAACACTTGTAAATACCATTTATGAATATATTATACGTATTATACGAAACATTTTGAGGTTTTATTGACACTGTAACGAACCAAGGTTCTTCTGATTATACTGATAAAATCCGATACCAATCTGAAAATGTATATAGAGGATACGAGATATTTACTACGAATATACATTTAATAATAAAAAGAAAAAAATAGTATATAGCGTGAATAGTCGTCTAAACACGTAACAAGTCTTTTAAGAACTATTCCACCGAAGAGTGACGTTTATTGAAGCAATAGAATCTCGAGTGTTTAAATACTTTCCAGATACTGTGAAATACAGTCTTGCAATTATCTTGTAATTTGTATGCAGATTTTCAGATTGGTTCGAACTTTTACCAATATAATCGTGAGAATGGCATCTCGTAACAACAGTAATAAAATTTCAAAATGTTTTATTTAAGGATACGTTCGAAGCAACGTGCAAGAGCAGGAGCATTCGCTCATTTTCGTTTAGTGTAAACGGTCATGAAGCAATCTGTTCATAAAGTCAATCGCCAAACAGCGAAAGTATGCTCGTTTACACGTTAATTTTATTAAAAGAGAGGGAATTTCCTCGCTCGGTCATATGAATTATTTCATCTGTTAAATGTGTAACATCTGCCGAGATAAACCGGTGATCATCCACTTATCAAACCATAGCATGGAAATATATTGTATTTGAACGAACATCTCTCGAAAAAGGTAATTATTACCTGTAGAATAAGGTAGTATTTGCAAGGGGATCAAGGAGAGGAAGAAAATTATCGATGGTCCGATCGAAAGTTAGGCAAGCTTTTCTAAATGTTGCAATTTGAGAATAAATTGCCGGTTGGTTGCAATTCTCGATCGAGAACGCGCAATCGTTCGTGAAGTTACGGTGTGCGCGAGCGCGGAGAGCTCACGCGCGCGCGCGTTCCTAGTTATTGCAGTAATAGTGTTACAATTTTGTAACTCGTTCGACCTTTTCCCACTTTCTCTCGAATCTCGGCCTAGCAAACGCGCGGCGCGTACTGCAGAAAGGACAAACATGTCGCGAGCTCGCTGACAGCTCGCGCTGCCAGAACACGTACGGCCTTGCCGAGGAAAGTTGACCACTGGCTCTACCACGCCCTACTCTGGCATTCTCCGGTTTGCGACCGTGCACACGCACCCACACGCGTCTGCACGCTAACGTTCGCTCTTTTGCGCCAATATACGTACAGGCTCCGGCTGAATAACATATACGAGCGAAAACGAAGTGATTCCTTGTGATAAAATACGAAGGAAATATAGAGGAACATTTTTTCATACGATGTTAGGTGTCAGAAAAAAATTCAATCTGAAAATTTATCAAGTATACTTGAATGTGGCTACGGTTAAATTATCAACGATGAAATTTTTTTTTTTTGGGGGGGGGGGTACTGATAACAATTATGGATGGCAGTGTTACACAGTTGGTCATTTGAAGACAGTTATGGAAAAGCAAACCGATAACTGAAAAGTCTCCAGGAAATTAATGAAACTTTATGAAACTTGCAATTTTTATTTTTAATTTCTGTAATCTACGAATACAAAATTTTTACTGACTGTTGCTGCTCATGGGTATATCGTTATCTTGTATGGATACAAAATTTTTGTTAATTTATTTATTCCTTGATAACCTGTATGAATTATTATACTTTGTACGAGATGTACGTTGTTACATCCCAATCAGTTTATACAAGTGTGTATTCTACACTTGTAGAAAGCAATCTATACTTGAAGGATTTGCAAGAAATTAATAAAACCTTTTAATATTGAAGAATCGAAGGAAAAGAATGATCATACGTAGTCTAATCTAAATCGAAATACAAATTTTAATATGACGTACATATATGGCAAAAGACGCGAGGTTGCAGCGTAATAAGAAGGAAAAAATTGGAAAACTTGGTTTCAGGAAGATAACCAATTTTTCCAATGGAAGAACGATCAATGTTCAACCAGGTGTTTTTCAGAGATACGCTTCGATCGCAATGAGCAGAAGCAGAATCTTTCTTTCGTTCATAATGAAAAGTAGTACTTTTCTACCCTCTGTGTTTCATCATAAAAGCTCGTAAAAAAGTTTCTTTTATCTTCTTCTGTTCTATACTCTTAATCCTACGATCATTGTTAAAATATGGTCTTTACTTTCTCCGAAAAAAATATTCCCTTTCCCCAAAGAACATGCGTTTCTTTTACTAAAAATAACGATATATCAGGATCTTAACTATAAAAAGAAATTTTGCCTTTATAAAATTTACAATCAAATTTTTTAAGATTATATTCTTAAGAGGATTCATTCTTATGTTCGTACATGTTCTTAGAAAGGTGCAGACTTGTTATGGGAAACAAGAGTATTAAATTTTACTTTCGAACTTAATTTACTCGAAAACAGGTATTCCTCGAACGAAAGAGAATGTTACTCCTTTTTTCTTTCCTTATTTTTACACGTAGAATAGTCACTGATTTTCGAGCACCCTGTATATGTATGACTCGAGTCTATACTGTGGGCGGATAGTCGCTTCATGGATTAATGGCCAAAAGTGGGCTAAACGCGGCTCCCGTAGAAGATCGACCGTCGCGATTTCGTTCTTCCACGCAGCATTGCTCTTTCGTCCGCCCACGCGTTCAATCTCGAGCGCGCATGACACGCGGATCACGAGCGGAACGCGATTCTCCGCGCCTCGCTCAAGCGGCGCAAGAGAAATTTTTCGCCTGTCACTGCGAAGCGCCGTTTGTCTCGTGGGCATCCCTTTGTAACTTTGTACCGATCATGAATCAAAGGATCGATGCGGATACTTAAATCGATCTTATTCATATTTATCGATTGTTAGTCTCAAAAGAAATCTCTCGATAAGAAATTCCCAAATTACTAAGTTTAATTAAGTACCATTACTGCTGCGTGCCATTAAGAAATCTTGCAAACATGTTTAATCAGACGATGGTGTAATGGAGTACGATATATCCCAACATCATTGAACTAGCAATTCAAAAGCGATACTTTAGAGAATTTTAATTAGTATCATATAATAAATTAACGGTATTTAGTTGTTCGCTGTTTTCTTTTATTGTAGTCAATAGTCTTGTAGTCAATATTAATTGTACTTATACTTTACGATATTCTAGGGAATTTTAATTAGTATCATATAATAAAATGAAGGTATTTAGTTGTTCGCTGTTTTCTTTTATTTCGCTTATCCTTGTAGCCAATATTAATTTTACTTATACTTTACGATACTCTAGAGAATTTTAATTAGTATCATATAATAAATTAATGGTATTTGGTCGTTCACTGTTTTCTTTTATTTCGCTTTTCCTTGCAGTCAATATTACTTAAAATTATTACAGACATTGCTTTTGGAGTATAACGCGAAAAATCTATTTCTACGGAAATTTTTGTACGCCTTTGTGCTACTTTCTCGCTAAACTTCCTTGCTATTGCTAATGTTCGATATCTTCTACCATACATATGACATATTGAATGCTAATATTCCATGCACATGATATTCTTCTGTTATCAAGAAATATTTATTTTTATGCATTAAAGTTATAAAGATGACCTATTATGCTTAACCGTAGTTGAAGTAAATCTTGCTTGGAAAATAGGATTAAGTAATAATATTTATTATAGAGTTTGGGTCCTCTATATTCTTTATCACTTGCCTGTGAGTATTATATGGGTTAGAGAAGCATATTTATGATTCAATACAAAGTAGTGTAGTATCTTGTACTACTATGATCAATTTATTTATAATAAATAGATTAAACAGATGTTGACTAAACAGGAAACGGTAGTTATTTAACATGAACTAATCACAACAACGTATTATGATTGAGACAGCTAGATAATTAATTAGCAACTCTCGTCACCATGGATTCAACTCTCTCTCAACAACGTTAGCAACACTGTTTCGACAACACAATTCGCACTCTCTGGCTTCTCAACTCATACTGCTGTTAATTCGTTTATGTCCCTTAGCAACTCTTTGTCTTTTGTCTTAGTCTCATATCTTTTGTCATAGCCCCACCACGCATATGCTCAGCAACCGCTTGTTTATAATTCACACGACACCCCCCAGGCCCCTCGTCCACGATACTACAGTAGAATTACAGTGTCGAAATTAAAAGAAAAATAGGCTAGAGTATGCGATACCTCGTTAAACGAGTCATGTTAAATTTTTTTACGACACTGTCCGGTTAATGGAATCTTATTTTTGCTGATGGTTATAAAAAGTGAACGGTCTCAGCTATGAAAACCACATTCGAACTTCTTCTGATACTCATACGACTTTCTAAAAACATAACTGTTCTAAATTGAAGAGATGAAGTTTCTGAAGATTATGGTCTATGTAGGCTCTCGTACGTGTGTCTTCGAAATAGGTCTTTTGTGAATTATAACGATGTTATTTAAATTGCTAGAATTCTTTGATTTCGAGCACAAGTAGATATTACTTTGACGTTCGTTTATCTTCCATTCTTAAAACCCAATCATATTTTTTCTTTGCTACCAAACTGATACGATAAAAAAAGTAATATAGTGACAAGATGAATAACTTAGCGTATAAATTTATTTATCGTCAACTAATAGTTTTCTTCAAATAAAAACTTTCTACATAATGGTGTAATCTTTCAAATTGAAATAAAAGGTAGATGAGGATTAACAGGAAAATAAATCCTTCACTAAAAAGAATTCTTCGACAATTTATCTGAATTTATGCGAAGTATGAATCGCCATATACATTGAGCAAGTGTGTTAACATATATCTACTATCGTATAGATTGTACAGTACAAGGTGTAACCGATGAGGCAATATACTGAATATATTACCGCAAATAAGGTTATTCTATTAAAACGTTCAAGTTTGCTGTATCGATATTTTAAACCTTTTTCTTCTCAGCAAATACCTTTGTCTTTGTCAATTGCTTTATATATCGCTTAAGAACTTTGAGAATATTCTTTTTCGCATATGATCCTAACCTTCTAACATTTACTTGTATAATGAATGTCTGGCGTTCGATAGAACAAAATTGCTTCAATGTTGCCGTTCTTTTCAAAGATACCGATCTCATAACTCACCAATTATTTTACAGAAAGAAGGCAGTAAATTTGTTCACCTCGATCTTCGTAAAAACGAAACACTATTCATATCCTAGAAAACCTATAACTCGAGCCTTTCAAGAGATCAAAAATGTGCAGGGTTGTTTCAAACTGCCCAGTCGAACGGAATAGTCCACTTATCCCCGATTAAGAAAATGGCCGCGAAAATCGACATCGCGTGGAACGCGATAATTCCTTCCCTTTCGAATCGGAAACAACGATATTCGTAACTATCCAGAGGGAACGGGTCGCCGCGCCATCGTAAAGATCTATAATTTGCCACTTGTGCAATTACGCGGCCGATTGATGGAAAAATCCCTCTATCAACAGATCGCTAACTGTATCCGTGTAACCCGTTTTGCACTATGTAAAACACGTTTCACTCTTACAAATTACACGTTTCGCGGACGTTAACGCGATCATTTCAAGCGCTGATAACGTCGTCGGTCGGCCAGCATGGCAGGATACGATTTTTTCTAGCGTGAAAACGCGAGGAGACACGCGCGGATTCTTCTCATCATCCGGTTCTTACATTCTCCCGCCATCGAATTAGGACCACATACAGAAATTTCACTTCTCTGATTACTTGTTTAAAAAATGTCATGCACGTATAAGGTAAAAAAAGGGTAATTGCGATAACTATAGTATATAATTATAGTATAGTTAAGATACGGGATAAAATATTTATTGCAAATGACTTTTCACGAGCTTAGACTATTGAACTATTAGTAGAATGTGAAAGCAATTAGTTTCAGTTTGATTTATTGAATAAAATTAACAACTCTGAGCGAGAAGCGTTTCTCGTCGTAATTATCTATGCTTTCGTTGGACGATAGATTTATGCTTCAAATATATATTTTATATATATATATCTTGTATGCTTTAAATATATTATATATATATCATATACGTATCTGTGCATACATTTTATTTAAAATTACTATTCGTTAAATATAAATACAATTTATGTTTCGAACTAACCACAATAAGAGTGTTGTGATATATTAGAGAAAACAATGGATACAATAACACTATTGGAAACAAATATACAAGACAATAATCCATTGAACATCATAGCGTTCGATTGTTAACAGCCGCATAGTAAGTCGCTTCTTCGATTTCCAGCGGTAGAATGGCTGGACTTGTCGCCAACCGTTTGGAGCCGGAACACACGCGGCCTTGTCGAGGATAGTTTAACCACCGGCCTCACCACGCCCTGCTCTGACATTCTCCATGATTACGCGCGTACACCCACACGAGCTCGACGCAGACTTCGACGCTGTCCTCTTTGTTGCGTGGGCGGACTATTCCTTGCGGTGAAAACGCACGACGATGTAATAACGAATTTTCTTTTCGCCTCGCGAAAACGTTGCTCGTCGCCTGTACAAGTAGCTTTACGCGGTGTAGTCCGCCGGGAAAGTAACACAATGACGTTGGATCGTAGCACGTGGTGGGAAAGAATCGTCGTTATCGTTGAATCTGTGCGTTGGTTTTCCTTATCGAATTCCGAAAATAGAATTGAAGCTAAAGGATATAATTTGATATCGACTATTTGAAAATATTTTTGCTCTATTTTAGAAATTTAACGTTAGATTGCAGATTCCTGTGCGTGATCGTTTATAGAATCTACGTAAATTGCGAAAGTATATAAAATAAAAGCAAAGTAATATTTGTTACGATATGTAATAAAGCGAAGCAAATTTTTGTTTAGATTCTACTTCTTTAGGTAACAAGTATTATTAGCTATTAGATATGTTCATAAAAATATGAAATTACATAAACGTCAGCAGCATATTTGTTCTTACTCTATATTGTTACTCTATAATAATAACTTAATAAATATAATATATTTATAACTCTACGATAAGAATTTTCGCTCCTGAATAGGCTTATTTAAAAAAGTATTTGGATTTGACTGCTGATTATATCCTGTTACTCGGAATAAGCGAATTTATTTTCTTAAATAATTAAACTTTCCTATGATTAAAGCAACAAATTGATGAATATTTTCACTGTATTATTTGCTTTACCGTTGCACTATCGTTGTAAATTAGGTACATTTTTATGGTGAAAGACAATTGCTTCCTCTGTCATTAGCTGTGCTACATTTGTTTTATCTTTGGTTTGATCCAACATCCATAATATTTTTTATACTAATTCACTTACATAATTTAGTTCCATTCGTAAATAATATAGAAATTCGAGTCGTGTTATACAATATTGAGATTTCGTAAAATGATTGTAACAATAAAATTATAGAAAAGAATATTAAGTTTACAGTTTCAAAAAAATTATGTAACTAATGTTTACATTTTCTGAATTTAATCTTCCCTTGCAATTTTAGACAGTACGCGGCACGATTTAAATCAACTTATAACGATTATTTAATGTATTTAATATCGTTTGTCACAGCATCGTACTATGTGCGTGTCTTGCCTCCTGTTGTTTTACTAAAGCTATGAAAATTAGATTTCTAATGACGTAGTTATCCTGATCTAAACATTCCATGGAACATATTCATATCGAATAGTAATACATATTCATAGCAAACAGGAGTGATCCGACATCTCAAATTTCATTTTCTTTTTGTTCATCAAGCAGGGAAATCGAGAATTGTGAAAAGATTTTATTTTGTGAAAGTCAGGTTCGCAGTTTGATAATTGTGTGTGTGTGTGTGTGAGCGAATTATTGACTAATAAATAAATAAGTAGATTCGATTTCAGGGAAGGTGAACGTCGCCGTTGCGGTTTTAATCGCGGTCTTACGTTAGAAAGTGGCTATTATATGCTTCGTATACCTGATTAAATATCGTAAAGATTATTGATGACGAAGTTACTCGCTAATTTTCTTCTCTTACGCTTCCCGAAACGTTCCATGATATTTCCTGATATTTAATACTTCGCGTTCTTCCTATATTACATTTATAAGCTTCGTTTAACTGTTACAAATTAGATTTGCCTCCTTCGATTATACCAAACTACTAAAATAATAATTTATTACGTATAATAATTTATGTGTAAATTAATCCAATGCCTTTTTTAATAACCATTTACTTCTTGTTAATAACCATTTTAATTCTAAATATATTCTCGTTTTATGGTAGCTTACAAGATATATTATCTTACGTAATTTGATCCGGTTTAATCGAATAATGGAGATTTTTTCTTGATGTTTAAAGTTGATAATATGCGAGCAATAACTAAAATTCATATGTCGTTTGAAAAGCCATTGAATTAATTTACGTACTAATTATTGGAAAGATTTGGAAAATCATAGTGCATAGACATAAATAACTTCTCTAATCGTTTATAATCTATTTCTACGGTGCACGATACGTTCTAAAGCGTAAGATTGTGTTCTATGTTTTATGAGACGATGGCGAACGTCTGATAATGCGAAACGCGGCTAGTAGTATATCAGTTGACAGGATTAAACGTACAGAATTACCATTTCGTATCTCGGTACTTGGCCGATCTGTGGCTTCGTGAGTTATTCAAAGTTATGGACTAATTAATTATCGAAATTATTCGATGTTTACAGAGACAAAATCGGAGGAATTTCCATTATGTAATCACTATTATTTACGACGCGACATGAAGATTTAATCTCATTAATTCATTTCAATATTATTAATTTGATACGGTAATATAGCGATATAATTTTGAAATGAATATTAAAATTGAAATTGAAATCGTTAATAATAAGTAACTGAGGAAAGATACACAAGAGTAACAGGTAATAAAAAGAGGTTGCATTTATTCACGTAGCTTGAAGCAAAATTATTCTGAATATTCATAGCATGTTGAATAAACGTACTATAAATATTTTTTCAAAAGAATTGTACCTAGAAATATGTAGATATGTAACTTATATGTAGAACAGCTGCAACATGAATATCATTAATTAAACTATAATTTCCTACGAGTTGCAGCTGTGGCAGGAGCATTAATTATTATCAACTCTACAAAACTATCAACGATAACGGTTTGTTCGTCTATTCGTTATTATTGTGCTTGCAATTGGCTGATGAAAACGTTACGACTGTTATATCGTACGTTACTCGTAACAAAAGACAGCAAGGTCATAGAATACCGACAGTCTAGGCTGTCTTTCACACAACTAAAATCACAATATCGAACAATGATTTCACGTGCACGATTATTTTCCCGAAGAAAGACAAAGAGAGAAAGAACTTAATGTTCTATATCGTAATCCTTTTAAGTTAAAACTTCTTCGCACACGTATAAAATTAACGCATCAAATTTTATACGCGATTTTCTTAAAAATTAATCCTTTCATTTCCGAACTGTAATACTTCTGCATTTAAAAAAGACATTGTAGTAAAAATAGAATGTACAAAAATATATTTCAAACATATATTTACTTAACGAAATATAAAAAGATATTTTTCTGTCAATTTATAGAATTCAATTAAAGATATGCCGTTTTAAAAAGTGCGGCCCATGTCTCACGAATAATAAATATACATTTTACGCAGAAAGGCGATATTTATAAAACAATCAACACGTGCATCGTAAGCGTAGAATTGGTCTCAAAAACTGTATCACCTCCTTTTCGCAAAAATATCAAAGACAATTCTTTCCTCCTATTGATAGCTGATAGAAAGAAATCTCTTCCCCGTACATCGAAGGAACTTCGATTCTGCAAGCTTTAACTACATAATGTAGCATTTTTTATTCAATAAAATACTGCTTTGTCATTTAAATATCATTCAACGGTATCCCTTGACCCAACGCTCACCAAAAATAAATTTAACGTGTCAGCTCGTACACGCGGGACAATCCGGAACGTATAAAGGTGCCGCCATGAGGCAAAAACGAGACACGCGCGAATATCATGAAATAAAATGTGCAGCAATTACGTAACGAGAGATCAAAAGACGCGCGTGCATAGACTCGGCACAAAGAAACAATATCGGTGTATAAACCCATCAATCGTAATTATTACGATACACGTGAACGAAACTCGTCCATGCCGCCCGTGTAACTGAACCTGCAGCAACTACTGACTTTAGAAACAGCTCAGCACGGCATTTAATTTGTAACCGTGAATTGCGACTTTTGCTAATCGTTCTAGTCATAGTTCACTTCCAGTGTAGTTATTAAAATTATCATTAAAACAAATTATTATTATGCTATTTCCAAGAGATTAAATGGAATAGACTTTTAAGAGTGCCAACGCCAAAAGAGATATGGTTAACCACGGGCGTTTAAATATATTAAGAGTAATTTTAAAATTAAAAGATAAGATACATACGATATGATCTGACTGAGCACCGCATAAAATAATTTAACGACTGTCAGTCACAGATGCACTTTTTATATAAAACACAAGATAGAGTAACGTTTTGTTATATGAAATCGCATTTCTAAATGAATCATTGTTGACGATTCTTCGAATACGTGTGTACATTCGTACTGTAGAGTAGTTGTTAACTTGTGACTCGTTTACCATCCACGATTCAAATTCTTAGTCTTTGTCAAACGTCACTAAAGAACCAGACGTCGTTACATTAGATAATTAACTGCAAAAGGAAACATTCTTGAACGAAAGGTACCCGTATTTCGTTATATATCCCTTATTTGATAGGATGAATTAAACAACAATAAAAGTACCATAGTGATATCTATCAAACGCAGATGTAAATAGGATTGTGCGTAAATGCACACTGAACATGTAGCCACCGAATTCAACATCAATTTATTCCGAAATGAAGCATCGTACGAAAAATATTTCACCTAAATTTAGTCCCCTTTCCATAGATTATAATAAGATATAATTCCTGTCTGATTCACCAGCGTTGGCCATTTCTATACGAATGCTATTTACGATCTTCCCACTTGTTAACCGTAAACTTGAGTAGCTAACTATTTCATTTGATTTTATAAATTCAAAGTACAAAATAAAGAGCAAAATTATCTATGGAATAATCTTACAACAACCGCACATTTTCTCTTCCCATAGCCTATGATCTCCTATGCCCATTTCAGGAAATATACGCAGATATTCCCCAGGCGCATTCGTTCACGTCTATCGAAAACCGTAGGTGGTCATGCATTTTTCTTTGATCCCCTAATTTCGAGCATTCAACCATTTCCCTATCTCTTGCACTCGAAATTCAGTCATTGGGAATACACACTTTCAGCAAATTTCCGTTCCCACGTGATCACCGTGATTGTGTTATCGATGATAATTGGTCGATCCGTAAGAGGATTGAGATCGGTCGTCAGATTTCATTTCTTTCGCGGCAGGAACAACAACCGGTTGTTTACTTCGTTGCAATCGGCCGAGGTACCATCTCAGCAGCTGGTCGAATGGAAGCAAAACGGTGGCTGAATCTGCTGCCAACGATCGTACCGGATAATTAATTATTATGCTCTTGGTTTGGTCACGGTCCAGCTACCTTGTCCAGACGCTTGCAAACGTGAAAGCCGATCGTCGTTCGTGAAATGAATCGAGAAACAACGCTTCTGTGCACCTACTGCGTTTTCCTTCCGATCTCCTCGTACTAACGCTCGTTAAAATTTGCATACTCGATGCAACTCGATCAAGAAGTCGGTATCTTCTCTCGTATTTTGATTAATAAACAAACAAGTAAACTAATAAACAAAGAAACAAAAATATTCGGATAATGAAATTTGCCGGTAATAAAATAATCACTTTTTTGATATCAAATATTATTTGTTCAAATAGAGATGAGAGAAATTGTCAGTTTACTACAATATCCAAGGACCCCATGTCTTTTCGGCTGCCGAATTATATACATTTTTAGCGTGAGAACGTACATTCTCGTCATTTTCATTTACTACTTATACATTTGATACAATGATACGCTGATACACTGAATGATAGCATTTGTGACAGAAGAAAGTACGTGTTACCAACAGGCATTCTGGTCGGATAACAAAATATTCGAATAGTAGAATGAGAGACTATAAGAGACTATGAGAGACTCTACTGTTTTTTCAAAATTATGATCGAAGGACGTTTCTATACTTCTTGCAAAGAACCAGGATAAGATGTTACATTAAAACTGAAACAAGGAATATATATATTCACCACACGAGCTCTATATTTATCTACGCCTAACGAGTAGCTGTAAATACTATAAAATCTATACAAAGTTTTCGTATGTGGCTAGAAACGCATATTTCAATCGCCATAACATCCCAACGTCCTTAAAGCGATTTTCGAGCCACAGGATCAATTTTCATCCATCCTAACCGTTTCATTCTATTTTATAAATTCAAAGTACAAACTAAAGAGCAAAATTATCTATGGAATAATCTTACAACATCTTCGATTAACTACTACCTATTTTTTTATACGAACTAATATTAAATATTGTTTTCGTCGTTATCTATTAATTATATATGTAATTGCTTGAGATAAAATCAGAGTCCGAAATTAATTAAATTAATTAAAAAGTCTCGCTTGCAATGTATTTTATTTATTTGCAATTATTCGAGAACCCAAATGCTTGTAATGGGCAACAGTATACCCTTTCACTTTCGTCGGCGCTTCTGTTGTTTTTCTTTGTTCCCTTTTCCTTGCATTCATTTCTTTTTTCATTCGATGGATGAATGATCGGAGATTTACGACATCAGAAACGCAGACGACCGATTAAAGGTTTGCTTTAAAACAATTATCTCTGAAAGCAAGGTATGTGCGATATCCTGCGGTGAAATTTCAATTTTAATTTATGGACCGAAGGGTGAATTACTCTTTATTACGTGACGATGGTGTATGCTAATTTGAGTCGCATCGGTAATATGTAATGGCGATCGTAAATTTTAGGTTGTTCTTTGATAAATCAGGTACGATTGTGTTATGAATATATTGAAAGTTTCTCTTGAATGTATATGTATATGTATCTATTTCCTTACAAATTGAAAGAATATACCATTAATTTTATATTCTTGCAGTCACGTTTTTGTGTCAGGATTTAAATCAGACACGAGATACAAATGTATAACCGTTTCATCATTGATGAAATCTCTAGATATGAAAACAATTTTGTTCGTTCTTTTTAACAATAGATATTTCATATGCCTTTACATACATACACACTGTACTTTTGTTATTATGAAATTATATCATCGTTATATCTTGAATATGGAAAACTCGAACAATCGTAATTACTACAGATGAATTCAACGAAATTTAATAATTTTCATCTTTGTACATGAATATCATAGAAAAAACAGTAGAATAAATACATTTTTATTATTTTCGTCTAAAATAAAATATTTTAATAAAATAATTAGAAATGAAAAGAAGCTATTAGACGTAGCCAAAGATATGTTATACAAATGTGTATTGTAAATAAACATATTTTAATACAGATGATATTTTAATGCTAATTAATGCCAATTAATATAACAATGTATACGCGAACTACGATTTTCGAGATATAAAAAGGGTGGAAACATATACGCTGTAATGAAATCAAATTTTTTCCACAGAAAATCCATGTGTTCTTTCTCTGTAGTCTCCACATTGAAAAAAGATATGCACAAAAATACATTTCAAAAAAAGGGAACAAAATTTCACTTCTGCGTAAAAAAAAGAAAATCCAATATCTAATATCAGCTTGAGTTACACGCTCATCACAAGTGAACATATTTCTTTTTACAAACGCGTTTGTTTTCTTTTTCCCTTTAACCGCGTACACGATTGATTATTATTGAAACAACTGGGTGAGAATAATAAAGAAAGAAAAAGGCAAGAAAAAGAAATAGCTGACGAAAGAATGATCTAAGCGTGCGTTGTCTTTCACGCGTGCATTGCTATTCGCGATTTATATGGACGCATTCTTCGTATTTTCATGGCATACATTGCACACGCTTATTATTGAATGTTCTCCACCCTCTATTATTCTGCGATACATATCGATTTATTGTCGGCTGTTTTTGCCGAGGAAACGTGGCACGATAGCCTTGAATGTCAGCCGAGAATGTGAGAGAGCAATTCGGTGCACGAGATTCGGTCGTATCGTTGATGGATCTGCCACGCTAATTGAATAATTCTGCATATTGGCCACCCGTTATCGGCCCGACACGAATTCGCTTTAGCAGTTTCGTCGAAGCATCCGCGATCGTGGCTGGAACGTAGTTGCGCAACGGTTCTCCGATTTTCTCCTCGTTTCGTTCCCGTTTTATCTCGCCGTTGCATTGTTTCACTCGCAATCGCGTATCTCCAGCTGACATAATACCGACGCGTAGGACGTTCAAATGTAATGACGTAAATGGATCCAATGTTTTGAGATGAAACGATATAAAAATTTATAAGGAGAATGCGCTGAATTGACCGACCGTTGAACCAAGGGTTGCTCTATATACATATTTAGAGTTTTCATCGATAAAGAGACGGAGAAGTCACGAAACCTGTTGCATAGATAAATCTAAGTTATCGGTTTTAAAAAGTAAAACTGCGCGGAGAATGTATATTCACCGTATAAAATTATACGATGGGTCGGAATTCAAAGGGACAGAATCATAAAACGTAATACGAGAGTCAGCAAAGAAATTATTTAAATGAAAATATCTTGATATTTTATAGATGACAAATATGCTTGTATAAAGAAAAGAACGAAATATATAAAAAGAAGATTATCCTTAATTAGCTAAAACGTTTATTATTATCGGTATCGGTAGTTTTGTTAGTAAAAATATGTGCTGAAGAAGATATTGAAATGTGAGTTATGGTAAGACCAACAAGTTAGCAAACACTTGCAAGAATTTATACCAATAAAAATGTCAAAGTTTATGCGTTATAATAGCATTCTCGAGTTTCAACGATCGAAATTATTTTATGAAGACAGTATGCGATGATATGACGCGAAGAAAATGGCCCGAAAGATACCAAGGTCTCAATTGAGAAATCCTGTGGTGATCCATCATATTTGCTGGACGTTAGCCTGACTGATTTACAACTCTCTCCAGGTTCCTGAAGCTATATGGGCACGAGATGAGAGTATAAGAGACTGCGCGATGATGTCAAGCGTTTTATCGTGGTATTTTGTAAGTAAATTTAAGTGAATTTCGTAAAAGTCGAAGCAAAAAATTAATTGAAAAATAAAAAGATTCGTGAATTACCTTCCACTTAAAACAATTATCGAGTCATCAAATTTCAGATTATTGCATATCTGTTTATATTACTCGATTTTTCATTGTTTAACTTTGTTGTCCCGAACGTTTCAGTTGAATCAATTTAATTAACAGAAGAATAAAACATATAGAATAGGAATTAGAAATTATGTATATCGACATTATATTTCTTCGTTACATTTCCTTCTAAAACTAGTAAATTTGTTAAAGAGAAAAAGAAATATGATTATATTAAAATGTAGATCATAATAAGAACACATTACCCTCGTATAATTTTATAACAACCAATTATAGTATATCGAAAAATAGAATAGTTTAGCAATTAACTATTATTATGCATTGGATGCAAACATACATCCAACTATCCCTTAAATTAGCCTCAACGCATCACGCTGTTGCTTCTGATAATACGAAGATTTTAGTTTCTTAATAAAGACAAAGAATCGTCTTCGGATACAATAATCAAATTCAAATTCATCAGTCACAAGAAAAATGCGCGTAAAACATGATTAAACATTATTTATACTACGATCGTTGTTACACAACCGATTCTACGATATTAAGGACGACCGATCGGTTTGCGAAATCATAGCGTATAAATACAAAGGGCACGAAGAGACACGTGAATGTCCTTCAATGTAAAACATCCTGGTCAATGGCCCAGTTTATACACGTGCAAACGCATGTGTGTTCTCCATCTTGAGCGCTTTCTTGCTCGAACATCGACTGAACCGTTTGTTGCAAACGGCCGATCAATTTATAACCAATCCTCCTTTTCCCTTTCTTTCGCATAATTACGCACGCAAAGTTACTAATTGACTGAAATTTTTCTATACTTCTTATATAAAAATTGAAAAACCGACGAGATTGCCTTTCATATGAAAAATTAATGTTAATGAACGTGGCATAGCATCTCCAATGCTTTCGTATCATTATTAATTATGCATTAATTTTATTTGTGCTATTGAACGCGTATAGAAAAATTATTATTATTGACATCGAGAAACAATGCTCTCTTATTTATATTAAATTAAAGATATATAAATTTGATGAAATATGGTATATTAATTATAATAAATTTTGCTGCAAATTAGACTTTAAAGAATCGAGGTTAACAAATTTATTTATCATTGTGGCTGAGTAGCATCTTTGAGTGTTAATTTAAATCTTTACAAGCAAACTGAGCTGTCGACGATGCGAAGAAAGTTCTGTTCTATCAAGTTTCTATTTTTATTCAAGAAAGTTTCAGGTATTTGTTTCGTATTATAAAAGCGACATTGAGACAAGGATTTCAGATCTTTTTTAGATTTTTTTCGAGTCTTTAAAGTATCAAAAAGTACGTTTGCTTAGGAAGAGTTAATACGGAAATACGATAAAGTGTGCTATAACAAATTTTGTCGATTATACACGAAAACAGGTGCAAGAAAATATACCAGAACCTTGGTAAAAAGGAAAAAAGCTGCAAAACGAATCTGTTGCACATAAGAAATTTATTGCATTGACGACCAGAACGAATCGAAACTTATAGTTCCAACGTGCACTCACATACCCGTGAAACACGGAAAGTCTACTTTCTAAAATAAAATTTCAAATGCATAATTGTTCTATTTCCATATTAAAGATTAAAAATCGTGATACGATCCCCGGTTGTTACATAGTTACTTTAGGAAGTATTTTAAATACCGTCGACAGGCTACTAACCTGTTTGACGGGATATCAACGTTAAATAATCGACGACGAGTAATTAACATAATTTTTAATATAGGCTTTATGAAATAACGACAGAAGCGTGGGTTGAAAAAATGGCAGAATTTTTGCTATTTATTATCATTGGAATGTCGGCGTTATTTTGTAACTGTTATATAACTCGTTACGTTTGTACCATTGTAGCAACAAGATAGCTTTACACTCCAAGTTTGTTATTTATTTAATTACTTCTAAATAATAATTTCCTTTTTATGATAGTTATTAAAATTCCTAGTAATATTTTTATTTATTGTACAATTGAGTAAGCTACAATATATGTACATATTATACGATATCATATATCAGTATCATTTTCCCGTTTCTTCTGAAGAAGTGTTTTTTAACAAATTGCAAAGTAACATTCTCAAATTAAAATCTCTTTATATTTAGAAATTTTTTACCTATTAAAATAAAGAACTTACAATTTTAATGGATAGAAAAGAAAAAAGATAGCCTTTTTGACGTTGAAAGAAGGTCATTGCTCGTACAGTGTTTTTGGTGAAGAGTTCTAAAAATATTTGCAACAAATTTATTCTTGATGTTATTATATTAACCCAATTGTGACAAGGAAGAATTCCAAATGTAGATCAACTACTCTTTCCTATGCGGTACAGCAGGAAGTCCACTTACTGTCCAAATTACTGAGAACTATACTATCACAGTATACGTAGTGATAGCAGCAATATTGTTAAAATTTTCCTGTCAAAGTTATCGGCATGTTTTACTACAACATACAACAATTAAGCTGTTGTGTAATACTTTAGATTAGATATATAAGTAAATATAGCTTGCATAATTCTTAAATATCGATTTTCGACAAAGTTCTATGCCAGTTCTTCTGACCATCAGTCTCGTCTCTGTATTACTATACTCAACGATCCATTGCCCTTTTCGCTGATTCGATAACCACTTTTCGAACAATATTTTTGCATAAATACAAACTTTGTCGAATCTCTGAAACAAAAATATTCTAATGTACTTTCTTTCTTTCGATAAAAATCCTTATCGCTTACTATTTCCTCGTCAATAATTTGTAGAACAGAATTAGATTTGAAAGATCATTATCTTCGAATTAATTTCATCTAAAGTTTGTTAAATTTAATGTTACACGAAATTGCTTCCAATTTTCAATTTTTCTAATAAAAACTATCTTCTACTAGACCAGCACGATATACAAGTGTCCCTGAAATTATCAGACTGCGCTGTTTTACAAAAATCATGTTGTCTTACGTACTAGCGACTACAAACATTAGGTAGAGTTAGAAAAATTGTTTCAGATTGCTTGATAACGTCGTATAATGTAAAATACCGACTGAAGTAAAAGTTGGAGTATCCCGATAAATGAAAAGTCAACTGTCCGTTTAAAAGTCAACCTGATCGATTCTGTTTCCTGACAGCTTCGCAATTTGTCTGGCAAAATCGTTGTTTTATCTAGAGAAGAAGAACGAAAGGAATAAAATCGGAGTTTTTCAATTTTTACGCAATCAAATTGTATTGCGAGTAGGTGTCCCAATACTTACACGAGGCAGTGTAGATGGATCGCCTGTACCATTAAACACAATCAACACTGTCCCACTTCTCAACAGTTCAAACGCGGCGAACAATGGTAAAAAGCAAAGAAAAAGGGGAAGCGGAATAGAAAAGAAATAATTTATCGCTCACACGAAAGCAACCTGATATAATCCATCACGACTAGTTCGATGAAGTTTGCGCAACATGCAACAATGTTAGCGCAGCATGGCGATTCGGCCGCGGGCAGGACGCTTAATCATATTCACGATAATTAATATTCATCCTTGCGCGTTAATATTCAACCTTGCACAATCAGGAATGTCCGATCGGCGAGCGATTTTCAGACAGAGCCGGTGTCCCGTTAAGAAATTGCATTTGTATGCTATCGAACGAGCCGATCTCCCCTTGGAGAACTTGGTCGTAGCTGGATCTTATTATTTCTATCTTTCTTTACCTTTTTTCTTCTTCGTCTTCTTTCTCCTATTGGCTCTTCTCGTAACAGTAAATTTGTTTCGCGACCCCTTTCGTATCCCGAACTCAATAGCAGACGATATCTAATTGCAAAGGGAGTCGGGAGAAGCAAAAGCTTCTTCGTGGCTTGGCGACGTGCGAGAATTCTTATCGCGATTGTCATTAGCCTGATTCGAGACCTCCCACCGGCGAGCAGCTTTCTACGGGTACGCGTTATTTATTGGCGGATTAATAAGCGGCTGGCTAACCAGTGATTAGAGGCCACCGCACCGCGATTTACATTATCGTAAAACGTGCCGTTTGTGATTATACCGCAACACCGTGGAAAAAGTAACTTTGTTGCACAGGCGTCTTTTTGTTTCAAACCATCGACTGCTGGTGAAAATTAGTGAATCGAAGCTTGATTGTAGTAAGTGGAATATCTAAGGGAACTGATCGATAGTACCTAATTCTGATACGACAAAATTAGTCTTTCTTTTATCTGCAAGTCTTTTGTCTTAAAAGTCTAAACAATTATCGATTCTAATACGGATTAAATTCATCTTTTTTATTTTTGAATTCTGTTCCTTTACTTCCTTTTCTTTTTTTTACTGTTTTGAATTCTATAATTTTATTAAGTGGTCAAAAGCTTACCGTTAGCGTTCCTGGTGTAGACTATGTTAGTTTCTGTTTTACTTTTAAACTGCCTTTTATTAAATCGTAAAAAATTTACTGACAAACTTGCTGATGTCGATTATACGAGACCTACTTTTTAATTTCGAACCTTTATCTATCTTCGTGCTGTGAGCTGCCGATTTTGTACAATAAAGAACACGCTAGTGTGGGCTAAATAAATTTAAGCATCGTTGGTATCGAGCGCGTATCTGAGTTCATAACCCAAATTGAATAGTTCTGCGAAAACACATGCATATTCATTCGTAGTCCACAGAGAATAATTTTCCAGGACGCATATATATATATGCACAGCGCTGAAGGGACTAAATTTGCTTTTATTTATTACCTTGTTAAGGCTGTTATATTAAATTTAGTTTCATCTCTCCGTTCAATCTTGTGTAAATAAAATTCACTATAACATCTAAATATTATATTTATTACCTCATGCATATTAACTAATATCAATTTATGGTTGCATTTGTTTCTAAGAAAACTTTCCTTATTTATGATCCACGCTGAAGACTGTTCCCAAAAATGTGTAATAAAATTATGAATTAGCCGAAGCCTTTTGGTAACCACTGGTTTAGTTGGAATAGGAAAGTACCTTATTAAATACAATAACGGAAGACTTTTATTAATTTTAATTAATTATTATTATTACGAAAATTAGGTCATACTTTCGTAATTGTTCGTAATTCCTATAACAACAGATTGGTTTTTGTCTTGAAATGATAAATGATTTTGCCAGATTTATGTATAATTCGACCATTTCATACGATTAATATAAATTTACTGCGTTTACGATATAACGTTAAGAAATAAGTGTGAGAAAGAGAAATTGAGGTATAATTGTATCATAAATTTATCCGACACATTGTTCAAGTTATAGTAAAAGTATAAGGATATCAATAAAATGTATAAGTTAGTGGTAGAATAATGACCAAAATTAATATCTGTCACACAATCTTACAAAGTTAATATATTAAAAATTTAAATCATTTGCAAAAAGAAAGTATCGTGTTGAAATTAAATTAACATATTCGAATTAAATATGCGATTTGTCAAATCAATATACCCGTTAGATTTGAATTGGTCACGGCAGCTTTTCTGCCAGTTGAGAGGGACCTTATTTACAGCTGATTTATAGCTCAAGAATTAAAAAGATCTAAAGATAAAGAAATATAATAAAACAAACGTATAAGGTTTGCCATCTCCTATGTATGTATTATTTTCTAAAAAAACAATTTGATCGCATTACAATACTTTACTATACGTAGCTATAATAAGAATGAAGAATAAAATCACTGAAGAATCTTCTATCTATAATTTTATAATAAAATTACATTCTATTTTAGGAAATAAATAAGACTTCCTTTATTTTTAAAGAACAGTGTACGTTACAATAAAAATGTTTCCTTATTATTCAAATTACTGATGTAATTCTCGATTTTATTTACGAATGTAATTGCCTTTTTTATTAATTAATTTCATTATATTTTTTTTATAAATGATTCTTAGTTAGACAATATTCAACGTTGTAAAAATATAAAATTATACCATGAAATATCCGGCACAGTTTTTAAACTTGCCCTGCTAAATAACAAAGATACAGCTACACCTTCAGCATCAGTACTAACATACTTGTCCATCGCAACAATGCTGCCAATATCTCTCCATCATTTTGTTCCTACGATCTGAAATGTTCTATGAGATATTATCTATAAAGAAAATACAATTTAATTATTTTTCCAAATATTTCTATCAAAATGGAAGAGTAATTTCTACGAGAATTCATATTTGAACGATTTACCATCTGAATTTTACCAACTGAATTACCATCTGAATTTTATTACGTTTTCGTGTACCAGAACCAAAGAGGCAAACTAAATACATATGCATTCACACGAAATACAATATAAAACGTGTTAGTAGACGTACATTCGATCTTAAATGTAGACAAATTTATTCGTATTATTTTATACATATACAAGGGATACAGAGAACCATAATAATTGTAGATATTTCATAACATCCAGACGATTTTCCATAAAAAGTTTCATCGTGTATACCAGAGACTCGGAATACGATTACCTTATCGACCTACAAGGGAAAAACCTTTCAATCGAAGGAATTGATCGCAAAGAATCGATCGAGTGTATCGTCCTTGCTCGACAGGATAGAGAAGACCTTTGCCATGATGACGCTCCCACTCACGATAGAAAAATCTTTTCTCATCGATGGGCGTTTTATGTCGCAACCGACTGAATGATAACTGTGTGTCGTTTAATATTTAAAATAGATAACGGCACGTAGAATGGTTATTGCAATAAACAACGGTTAATCCCTTGTAATTCTAAGCAGTGACTGGTTTGACATTATGTTATTACACATTCCTTTCTGTTCGATGCTCGGTTGAATGCTAAATCAAAGTTATTTACGTGTAATCAAGATATCCTGCAAAGGCAGGGATTCTAAGCAGTGTAGCATAGAAAATTGTATATTAGTAACATAGTATCGGAGAGTTTAATTTTTCTCCTAACTATGAGCTGTATTTGTTCGATGAGAGCTGGTAGAAATGAAACTGAGAAATTCAATTTAGAGATTTTTTACTGTTCACGATTTATTCATTCGTAAGTAAACAAGAAAGAAGAAGTATTATAAATGGTACGACTCTAATATTTCCAAATCCAAGACTATGTTAAGATTGTCAGAAAGATAACAAAAAAGAACATTGACATATGTGACTAATATTCAAGTAATTAATAGAATAATTGTAACAATTTGCCCATTAAAAATTATAAGTAGTCTCTCAGACAATATTGTAGCATCATTTCTAGCAGTAAAACGTACTAGTAGAAACTTCTGTCCCTTCTTTGAAAATATAATAAAAAAATATTATTTCTTCTTTCAAGAAGTAATTAAGATTTTTCTTAATTTTTTATCGTGTTTATTGTATCTCGTACTTATACAAAAATTGAAAATTTTACAGTAATTTTACAGTTACAAAAATCGCTTTACGTACATATAATAATGCAATCCATTTTCACAACAGCATGTCAATTACAAATCGCTCGAAAAAAGCAACCTCGATCCATAACATACTTTCACTAAATTCGAACGCGTCGGTACCGATACAACAATCACGTCAACGTCGACGAAACGAACGATCGAAATCAGTTCGAAGCTCAGCGCTTCCTGGTTTCTAATTCGCTGGCGAACGATGGTAGTATAACAAAATTCAAACGGCACGTACTATCAATCATTGAGATTGCCTGAAACCAGTTGGAGCAAGATCGATCGTTGTCAAGACAAACTCGAGCATCGTATCGTTATCGCGCCGGGTTTTTTCTTCCTCGTCGATTCTCCTTTTTTCTTTTTTTTTGTTTCTTTCTCCTCTCTATCGCTTCCTGTTTACTCATTTTGAAGAGAGCAAGGTCGATTAACGACACGCCGAGAGGCAAGAGTGACTTTTTAGCGAGAGAATCGGTATACGAGTCGAAGAAGGACCCAGCCCTCCAGGACCAAGATAGAAATACCTTAGTCGATGGTGTCGTTCACCTTCCGAATGACCGTGCTCAAAGACCGGTCCAAAACGAGTGCTGGAACACAGGTCAACAGAAAGAATCAAGCTTTCTTGTTGTCGTTTAAAGCCTTTGATTTCGCAGTGTTTTGGCCCAAGTGTCCTAGATTATTTTTTCGATATGTGAGAACTTAGGGTGATTAAATCGAAATTTATGGAATAGATGATTTATTTATTAGACCATTTCATAATTTTGTAATTAAGTTGTATTCTGTTCCGACATATACAAAAAAAAATATAGGTATTCTTATGTCTATGAGAAATAACATATAGTGTCAATAAAAATCTTGATTCGTTCTACTTAATAGTACAATTCCCTATTCTACTTACAAATATAACATCCTATTCTACTTAATCCACTAACTACTAGAAGGCTGTAATCACAGAATAATTTTATTACATCTTTTTAAACATAATTTTTGAAGTATAAATTAATACGAATTAATGTAAATATTTCTTACAAACAAATATGAATATAAGCTAGATCTGTATAATGAAACTTTATCCTTATGTTCTTCTTTGATTTTGACATAGCAATCGCCCCTCTAATTACATCTCTATTTTCTGTCCCAACTAGTGGACCATATGATTTATTATTTCCAGTCCAGTCTTCAGCCTTTGTATTAGTTTTCGTGCTAGATACTCTTTCTACTGGAACTGTCTGAACGTCTTCATTTGATTCTAACGTGATTTCCTTGCTTTTTACACCTTCACTTGTTGGGCATACTAACAAATGGTGCTCATACTCTTACAAGTCTAATAAGCGTGTTCTATCGTATTTACAAATAACCTTGTAATCTTTCGGGTAATTTTTGGCATATTTTATTATATGAATTTGAAATCTAGATTTTCTAATACGATGACATTTGTTGTATGGGCAAGTAATATAAATCTCCATGTTACTCATTTTTCCCGATTGATTCAAACTATTGATAGTTTGAATCAATTCAAATTATTGATAGTTTGAATCAATCGGGAAAAATGAGTAACATGGAGATTTATATTACTTGCCCATATAACAAATGTCATCGTATTAGAAAATCTAGATTTCAAATATAACAAAAGGTGCCAAAAATTACCCGAAAGATTACAAGGTTATTTGTAAATACGATAGAACACACTTATTAGACCCGCAAGAGTATGAGCACCATTTGTTAGTATCTCCAACAAGTGGAGATGTAAAAAGTAAGGAAATCATGTTAGAATCAAATGAAGACGTTCAGACAGTTCCAGTAGAAAGAGTATCTAGTACGAAAACTAATACAAAGGCTGAAGACTGGACTGGAAATAATAAATCATATGATTTACTATATGAAGCAAATTCCCTTTCCTTCTTAAAATGTTTGATATGATTTTTAAGAATTAACGATGAAGCTATATGTAAAGTACCTTTTTCTTTTGTAATCGTAAAATGTCGGTATTTCGTTTTGCTTTTTTTTCTCTTTTTTATTATTGGATTCTTGGAACGCCTCGGCCCAAGAGGTGTCGTTATACATCTCGTCAGTTTCACAAAGGCAAGTGAAAGTCGCATGTGGATGCGTTATGGATGCGTGACGGAAGCCTATGGTTGATTGGAGGACAGGGCTGCCCCCGCTGAACCATCCGTATCGTGCCTTTTTGATGATGCCTGGTGGTTGTACCGGCGTGGTCCAACTATCCGCAAAAGACAAAATCAGCGATTTGTCCGACGTAGTGATTTGTGGCTTTAGCGGACAAGGGTTGAGCTCCGAAAGGGTGTTCGGAAAACCAGCGAGGTTAATTGAGTGATCCACCTTGAACGCCACAGTGAAAGCAACGCATAAAATATTTTGTTTCGGGTCAATCGTCGGAGTGGTCATCTCGGCGATGGTGTAGGTGACGTCTTCACTTCCTGTCCAGCAGAATAATTCTCCGATGTCTGGGTCTGTCGTAGATTTCGACTCAAGATTGACCTCAGTGTCATTGAAGGGATTTAACTCTTTATTCTCTACGTTATGAATTACAGTTACCGGGCATCCTGTAACGTGTTCGTAGAGATTAAGAACTGCGACGGCTTGTCGCCTGATGAGGTTTTCTCTGTTCTCCGGTCCAGAGGATCTTGAGCGACTGGCTGATTTGCTGGCGTCGGCATGATTAGTAATGTAGCTAGATTGAAGTTGCTCTAACCTTTTATTTGTTAAATGTACAGCTACGGCGGAACGCTGCCTGGAAGCGTGTCTCGACCAATGGGTTATGCCTCTTCGAAGATGACGTTCCTGACGTAACCGACTTCGATGGAGTGATAACGCTTCCGCTGCGGGACTTGATGTGATCACATGACATTGTGAGGTCACTGATGCGTACACTTTTCACTGGCACGTAATCCGATTCGAAGGACCATGTAAATTCGACCAATCGCAAGCAGACGCAATCGTGAAGAAACACGTCAACGGGAGTCGTAAATTCCCCTTACGATTATAATAATCGACGCCGTGAATAAATCGATCCCCTGATTTCCGTTGAGATGTCCCACAACTTTACACTGATCACTTTATACCGTTGCTTAAGATACAGGTGACGAAGAAAATTACTCGTTGATGAGTGAATCCGTGTAGATGTTGACTGATCTGAAGACCGAGATCGAGCACGAGTAGATAGATGATTTTCGAAGATGTCTTGAGGTTGAGAGTATTCAAACTGAGATAGAACTGCTTGAATGTTCAGTTGATATAGACTCCCGATGATGGACTGTTCTGTCGTTCCAAGAACAAGTTGACAAGACTAGAGGAATGTAGTGACTGCTCTGTAGTTTGGAGAATAAGTTGATTGTTCTACAGGTTCGAGAACAAGTATAGTTGACCCTCTTGATGGCGTAGAAGCAGTAGAAGCTGTATAGATGATGTGACTGCTCTGTAGTGATGAGAGCAAGTCTAGAGGGATGTAGAAGTTGAGTTGACCCTCCTGTTGTCGCAGAAGCAGTGAATTTCGTTCTTGTATGATTCCGGAGGAAAGTTCGGTAAGGGTGTGCCCTATGAACGAAGAACGCGGATTCGTTGCTCACACTTTTAGTTAGGAAAGTGAGGGTAACGATCCTCGATGCCGATTGGTTATGACCAACGTTAGAAATGGAAATAGGAGAAAGAAGCCTCATGGGCGACATTGTTTTTGGAAAAAGCAGCTTTTCCATTAGGCAAATATTCCGTTATTCCCATTAAGTTATTACCTGCTTTCTTCGTAATTTGAAGAATGTACAATAAACCTAAGGATTAAAGGTTCCTACAAACTAATGAGACTCGGTTTATGGTGGGGCCTTAGGTTTATTGAGGGTTTCTCTAACGGTGCTTGGGCCTTAACGGACAGACAATGAATGACGTCGTACGGACGAATTATTTTTACACATTTATTTTTAGACAAAAACTGTATTTTTCATTCAGTTGAACAGAATATACCAACTATCTTTTACGAGAAATTTTGTGTTATCATATGTAATGATTTCTAAAATATTGAAAGTGAAAAAGATTATATACTTTATATCTGTGGTACTTTAAAAATCGCGACCAGTTTAAAAAATACGATTTATAATCTTCCTTCGAATAAACCCAAGTAAAATTGTTGATGTAGAGCAATGTAAATTGAATATCGTTTCAGTAATGAAAACGTCTCCACGTTAAAATGCTCAATTCTTCATGCACAGTCTCATGACTGAGAGAATAATTTACGGAAAGAGTAATTATGAATGTAAGTTGGACTTTAATGTATGAGCTTGTTACTTATTAAGCGTTTTCACTCTTGGTGAAAGCAATTTCGTTCAAACAGAGATTAAAAATAGAATGACTCACCTACAAGGGACAGCCAGCAATTAAATGTTACATTTTAATCGTCAAAGAACTATCGTAAATCTTTATTAAACTTTAAAACATATTGATTTAACAGTCGATGAATCTTCAAAAATAAAATAAATATTTTTCGATCGAATAGTGTTACTTTCATTCGGAATATTTATTCAATCATAACAGTAATCACTAAAAAAAAAAAAAAAGAAAAAAAAACCAGATGAAATAAAGATAATTAAATACAAAAAAATTTACATACGTTATATATGGACATGAACTATCTAAAACTCTGATAAAATAATTGTCTGTAAACAAAATTATTAAAATAATAGTTTCCAAATTATCTAGTAAATTTCCACTTATATTAGATTGTCCGAAAAGTGTCTTTTTTTTACAGACACGTCTTTTACAACGATGCATCTTTATACAAACATGAAACCTAATCTGTCGAACGTTGCGATCTTTATTTTAATAGAACAAAATGTATCATACGTAATTCGATAAAATAATATAAAACGAAAAATATTGTGCATGCATTATTTCCTTATAAAACGAATGAAACTTTTCGGACGACCTAATATTACACAATTGATAAAAAAAAAGAAGAATAACACATTAAATACAATTATTAAAGGTTCATATTTATTTCTTACTCTCGCATAAATTTTCGTCTTTTATATTGTGATTTACGACCCATATAAGGGAACGTGTGTGAATTGCATACGTATAGAATGCACAATATGTAATTGTCGTGCCTTTCGACTCCATACTTATGCCAAAGATAAAGGTGTCGGATAAATGTTAGCATTCACGCGATGACCGGGTAAAGGAAAGGAAGATAAGGACATTTACAAATTTGAAATCAGAAACACGGAACTCATGTGCAGGCATCCTTTGATCGTGTACACGACCAGGTCGCTTTCTCGAAAATTAAGGATCTGAAAATATTCGCGGTTTTGATCACAATCATTTTGCGGTCGATCGTTCTTCAACCCGTCATTATACCGTACCGTACAAAACAAGTACACATACATATCTCTCGTTCCGAATAAAGGCGTTCGTCGATTTCTTGCGACCGAAGCTCGTTACGCGCTTAACCCCGCCTTGAACAGGCATTCTTTCTCGATTTGAATTCTCGGTTTTTGTACGTTCTCACAGTCCTTTCCACCTCCTTACACACATCATTTATTTCTTCAAGTTTTATATCTTTGTTACCGTTTAACGTTAGATAGGGAATATCATTCGTTGAACTTCTGAAGATTATTCCGAGAAAACAATCTCTTCGTATCTTTTTTAATTTCTACATTTTCTACATTCTCATAGTCGTTACCATCTTCCTACGTACGTACATGATTCATTTAGTGAATGGTTTATGTTTTTATTAGCGCGTAATATTGTATTGTAAATATCATTTATAAGAAGCAGTAAAGTGGTGAGATTAAAATAACCTTGGTATTTTGGAAAATTATTTCATTTACTCTTACATTTTTGGTAATTTTCTTTTTTATAAGTAACTGATAGTACGATTAGAATCTTGACTTTTTTAGAATAGACCTTAAGTCAACGTAGTAATATCAATTGGTATTTTTAATCCTTCGCAAATCGAATCGCTTCGATGCATAGAAGACAAGATACGAGGTAACCAGATTTGTAAATGAAATAAATGGAAACCAATGTATTTACGTAGAATGAAGATACTCCACGAATCAAAGAAATCACAGTTTCATACTATTTCCCATTACCACTTACGAGAAAATATTTCCCTCGTACATATATATTACACAACACGAATACATTAACCTCCTAAGGTTAATATAACATGCAAAATACAAATCAACTGAAACATCGTAATCTGATAAAACATACAGGCGATTACCAACAAATATCACTGATATAAATCTAAAAATAAATGTAACGTTATCTGTTATAACAGCGAATACGCTAATCAGAGAAACGCCGACACTTGATCAGTTTCGCCTAATGCAAAAGAAATGTTTTCTCAATCGCGGAGTTTCCCTAAACCACAGAGGCTGAAACAAGCGGCACCGAAAGCGATTAACCTACTACCAGTTTATTATCCGCAGTTGAAACGCTTCGAACCTTTAAGTACAATATATTAGCGCGCGTTTACGTTTAATCGTACGATTGCTCAACCGGTCGACGCATTACGAGGCGGCGCGGCAGCGTACGAGAGGGAAAATTAATTCAACGACGGGAGATTTATGGGCGAACGCGGAAGATAAAATTACCTTGGTCAGATTATATTTTATTGCGTATCGCGGAGGTGTCAAGAAGGGTTGCGCTCGTTGCGTCGCGAGCGAAACTATAAAATGGAAATAACGCGTGTACTAAACTAAACACGCGCGATCCACATTTGCATAATACCAGCTCCGTACACGTAATTGATTTTGTGCTTGAGCATTCGGTATATCAGTGTTAACATGCGTCGTGTCACGGAAGAAATAAAAGTCTCCAGACGATCTGAAAGTTTTTGTTTCTTTCCTGGTGCACCGTTTCAATCGGTTACAAATCACTTCGATCAATTACATGTTGATGATTTCAAAGTTTCTTTATTTTTGTTATTTTACAACGTAACTTGAGATCGTTTGTGCTATCTTTCTGTAGTAAATGAATTTATTATATGAGTAGATTAAAGAGTATTTACAATATTAAGAGTATTTACGCTCTTACAAAGAGTATTTACCTAATGGGGAAAACAGAATAGTTGCCTAACGGAAAAGCTAATCGGCATCGCGATCCTAACTAAAAGTGTAAACAACGAATTCGCGTTCTTAGTGCAAAGGGCACACCCTTATCGAGTCTTCTCCGTAATCACACAAGAACGAAATTCACTGCTTCTGCGATAACAAGAGGGTCAACTCGACTTCTACGTCCCTCTAGACTTGCTCTCATCACTATAGAACAATCACGTCAACTATACTGTTCCTACTGCTTCTATTGCTTCTATGCCATCAGGAGAGTCAACTCTACTGATTCTCATAACCAAAGAACAGTCAACTTCAACACTCACTTGTTCTTGGAACGACAGAACAGTCTATTATCGGGAGTCTATATCAACTGAACATTCAAGCAGTTCTATCTCAGTTCGAATACTCTCAATCTCAAAACTTCTTCGAAGACTACCTATCTACCCAGATCAGTCAACATATCTATACGGATTCTCTCATCTACGAGTAATCCTCTTCTTCGTCACCTGTATATTAAGCAACGGCGTCAACTCCTACCAAACAAAATAAAATGGTACTACACAGTACTGTTTAATAACGCACTAAACAACACGTACTTCCCCAAAAAATGGAAAAAAGCCAAACTCATAGCCATTACAAAAAAAAATAAAGACGGCTCATCACCTGCAAACCTACGACCCATAAACCTCCTCCCCAACATAAGCAAAGTATACGAAATGATCATAAACAACCCCCTAGCAGCCTTCTGCTCAAAAAATAAGATAATCCCGGAAAACCAATTCGGCTTCCGCCACAAACACTCCACAATCCACGCAATAAACAAACTTACGTCGGATATCTGCTGGGCACTTAACGCAAATCAACGAGTAGCCGCCTGCCTAATAGATATCGAAAAAGCCTTCGACACCGTCTGGATCCCAGGGCTCATTTATAAAATGATTAAAAAGAACTTCCCCGAATACCTAATCAAAATAGTATGGGACATGATAACAAATAAAACGTTCATAATGACCGACGGCTCGCACACTTCAAGCAAAGAATTCTCCATAGAGAACGGCCTGCAACAAGGAACAGTAAATTCCCCGCTACTCTTCAGCATCTACAATAACGACATACTAAACCTCTTTAACCTCAACACATCCACACATAAACGCTCCATAGCCTTCGCGGATGACCTAATCATCTACGTAACAGGCCGCAAAACCAAAACGATAAGAACAGAACTGCAAGAACTCTTTAACAAAATCAGCGATTACTATCACACATGGAAACTAAAAATTAACGCAAGCAAATGCGAAACCATACTATTCAGACCCACGACAAGCAAAATCGGCCCAGCAGAAAGGGAACAAATCAGGAAATTCTGCCTAAAAGAAAAAGCAAACGAAGAGAACCTCATACCACACAAAAATTGCGTAAAATACCTAGGAATAAACATAGATGAAAAACTAAATTACAAGCAACACATCGAAATCCAACTCTCCAAAGCCAGCAAAGCTTTTTGGAATACAAAAAGGCTGTTTTATTCCAGACTTCTCGATAGCAAAGTAAAAATCATGTGCTACCAATCGCTAATAAGACCCATTATAACCTACGGCTGTCCAATATGGTACAACATACCAGCGTCAATAATGGAAAAAATTCGCATATTTGAAAGAAAATGCATCAGAGCTTGCCTGAGCATTTACAGATCTGAACACAGCGGATACAGAAAATACGTAAAAAACAAAAAAATATACGACTTAGCCAACATCCACCGCATCCTAAAACTAACGAGAAATCACTTCTCGCAAGCCGCGAAGATCAAAGAAAACAGCCTAATCTTCGGCTGCTTATACCCAAACGACGCATACTTCAAAAACACTCTGTTAACAGGCTACATCCCCCCCGAAGCCTTTCTATACCTAGACGAAAGAAACTATCTCCAAGACCAAAACAACATACCCATAATTTATCATATGCAAAGGAAAATAGGAATGAAATCGATTCAATACGAGGAAAACCTAGATGGCCGTACTGCAGACACTAGGTGGAGATACAACATGGCCCTCCCCCAAAAGGATACAGAAGACAAACACAGAAAAAACACAAAAAAATATTGGTGGATACGGAACCCATAACAAAAAACAACAAGATAAAGAACCACAAAACGGCAACGCCCACTGAATTAAGTGTAAATATGTAGATATGTAAATAGATATACGAACACTATACTAATCCCACAGAACACCCCTCCCCTCCCCTCCCAGCCCATCCCCTCCCATCCCTCCCCTAATAGGCTAGCGAACTGTCCTGTTTTTGCGTCCAGGCTTTCAGGACATAAATTAAAACATCGCACATAAGCTCAGCGCAACAGCGGCTTAAATTTAACTAACCATAATAGGCGTAAAAAAAAAAAAAAGAAAAAAAAATGTAATAATGCATGGCTACGTCGTACCGTCGCGTATCGGTACTTTTGCCTGTACCACCCTACAATTAGAATTCAGCGTTTATTCTGGAAAAAATCATGTAAAAAAAAAAAATATGTAAAAAACCTGGAATTAATAAACAAAGATAAAAAAAAGAAAAAAAAACGGCGTCAACTCATCAGTGTAAAATTGTGGGAAATATATATTTTATAACCCTGTTAATCGCAGCGTTATACCAACTCAACCACCCCTATTATCTCAACGGAAATCAAGGGATCGATCTATTCGCGGCGTCGATTATTATAATCGTAACGGGAATTTACGACTCCCGTTGACGTGTTTCCTCGCGATTATCTCTCCCCGCGAAAATACACTTATTATTAGTGAAAAATGATAATTAACTTTCAAATGCCAAGATTTGCTTGTAAGTTGTATGGACATTGTTCATGGTATAAATTTTATTAATGTATAAATGCCAAGAAATATCTTAAATAAAGAAAAACTATTTATGAAATATTTTATTTTAAAAAAATAGGAATCATTGTATTCTGAACTACGTGAGAGTTATTGACGAATCATCTTTAAACGTAAGTAAAAATAAAGCCTAACCCCTACCTTAATAATGCAAAATTCTCCATCACGAGAAACATATTCGTAACTGTTTCAGCATGCAGAATAAAAAGCGAAGTTTCAAATTAATGTCACTAAATAACAAAAAGTTAATAACCACGCCACTCCGCTTCGAAAAAGTGAAAGGAAACTCCACCACAAATTTTTGCACTCAAAATGTGTAATTGGTCCCCTGTCCCACTTAATTTGAGAAAAAAGGAAGAACGAACCGATATCTGTTTCGAAGGAAACAGCTTATAACACTTTATGTGGCTCGCTCTCTACATACCTTGATTCGTTTAACGAAAATTTTACCGTAAATGACTGCCACGGATCGAATAATATGACAACTACAACCCACACGACATAGTTATGTCAAAATATTTGAATATCGCTACAATATTTGCATTCATATAGCAATATTCTGTATGCATATTACTTTTTTTTTTTATTCGTAATTTATTTTATATTCTGTGTTCATATCAAACAATTCGGTTTGTCGTATCGAGAAATAGGATTATTCGCCAGTTTCCAGCCTTGTTTTCTACAATAGACAAGATATTGTATTTTGTGAATGTTAACATAGGGCGTAAACACGTAGGTTATTTTTAAAAATCAATTATACGTCGATTCTAAATAAACGTTGGCAAACAGCACGTGGTAAATTCGTTCTTCGACATCGATATTCATTATTCGTACTTTCCTGCAACCCTCGAGTTTGCATTCCAATACAGCATGCATAAAACCAACGTTAGCCCGATAGATGTAAAACAACAGAGAGAAATGAATGTACATGGAAATTGTTTTCGACACTGGTATTCGTTGTTAAAAATAGAAAACTAACAAACACTTATATGGCAACACAAAATTACGAATATGATATATTTCCGTAAAAATGAATTTTTTTTGTAAAATAATGCGAGTGGACTTAAAAAATTGTACAACTAATATTCTTCTCTTTTACAGTTAAACGTAACTAACGTAGCAGTCGATTTTCCCATATTTACTAAAAGAAAATTTATTACTAAAGAAGATTTATTAAAAAGAAAAAATTAAAATCTTACGATTTTTATCTTAACCATATAAGTCCGTGATTTCCGACCGCCAAAGAACTTTTCGAACACGCGATATCTGACTACTTAATCAGAGACAGTGACTTCTTTTCCCTTCGATTATCAAATTTATTAAAGGACAGTGGCCACCCGGTGTGAATGTTCTGTCTTGAATCAAGTACAATTTATCTTTTGCTGTGTCACAGAATTTTAATTATTACTTTATGTGTGTTACGAAACGAAAAAGGTCGAAAATCGCTGATATACGTAATGAAACTTAAGAACTTACTTTCCACTTATAACGATCCTTTATTTCAAGCAAGTAATACTTGAAGATGCTGAACTTAAAGCGGAGAATCGTAGCCAGACGACTTTTCAGGTTGGCGAGAGCACTTGTACCTGTGCCAGGACCTCTCGTGTCAGTTCCGGCAATCTGCCTAATTATACGTTGCATTATACATTACACGCGTTCGCGTGCACGCCTCGCTATAAGGATAAACCGTTGTTGATCGCGGCTTTCTCACGAACTTACCTCTCTTGTCTGTTAGTTCGATCGATCTGTTCATACCACTCTTTCCTTCTTGTTCGTTATCTCTACCCGAGGAAGACGAAAGCTTGACGTTGGTCGATCAAACCGACCGTCACGGAACATAGCAACGATGGGGAACGATCGAGTAGAAAAATGATTTCGTTGGAGTCGCAGTTAGACACGGGAAAAAGTGGCAGCTAGCTATCGGCTGAGGTTAGCAGGCAATGAAAAATGGTTGTTCCATTCACGGAGTGGAAATTGATACAAGTAGGGATACAAGATTGATTGATGCAATATTGATGGAGAATTTAATCTATTAAAAAGATATAATTATGTGATCCATTTTCCATGCTGTGTGAGATCATTGAATATACAGTGCTTGGGTTATCAACATTTATGCGGCTTTTTCGGCATTTCTCAGAAAAAATCCACAATGCAAACAATTAATAACCATCATGGTAAATATATAAACTTACATACATACGCCAACTATATAATAGATCGATACATCAATATGTATCATAATAAACATAATACCTAAATGTAAGGGAAAGTTATTCAACAAATTTATACCTTGTATATATTTATATTTATACTTTTATGCAAACCGCGGGACCATGCCATCAAGTTTAATAACTTCTGTACGGCAGGCGTTTAAACGTGTGGTTTTAAAATTAAAAATATGGAGATAAAGATACCATCTGCTTACATGTTTTATCCTCGATCGACAATCTAGTAAATTTCGCCAGCATAAACATTTTATTGGCGTTTGATGCGTCCCGATTTCGACACGAGTCGATCGATAAATTAAAATGAATTAACCGTGATTTATGAAAGAACACGAGCGACGTTGGCAAAGTATAGTCTTGGATCTCGTTGCTGGTTGAGATCTCGATCGGATCAAAGGAAAAGCGATCCTACGCACTGGAATCTGTGCACGTGCACCTGCATGTGCACTTGCTGCACTCGCGTTTGAGCACAGCGGATACCGATGCGCCCGACCACGATTTTTCGATCGGTGCAAGCACAAATTATACGCAATTTGCATAACTGTACCCGTAAATCTTCTCGCGAAAGATGTGAACGACGCATCGATAATCGGCGCACGGTTACCCAAAAACGATTCATTTAATTAACCACAACGACCGATCTGCGGAAACTTGTATGCAAAGTGTTGCACGGTTTATAAGAATTTGACACTTCCTGAATGTAAACAAAAGTCGCGAGAAGAGAATGCGTCTAAAATTATATGCTAAATATTGAGAAGGTATTTGCATTTATTCGGTGATTTCTTAAAAACTGTCTAGTTTAATGGATACCTAAACGACTAATTTATCTTTTAATTTATTACATCGATTAAGAGAGACCTACGTATGAATACGAGTAAAATTTATAATAATTAAAGATTTCAGTAAATTTTACGCTCTTTGCTTGGCTATAACTGACATTTCCTCTGCTTTGACATCTTTAGATGTTATTATTAGAATTACTTCAATGAAAAATTGTTCTATAAATTATAATCAAAATGATTCATCTTCTTAATGAATTTTTGTTATGACAATTTCATTCGTTTCATCGTTATCTGTATTCACAGGAACAATTACTATATTATTATGTAACTAAACATCCGGATTTACTATTTCAATTACAATATAGATCATGTGATTATGAAGATTGTTAGTAGAAGCTTCTGTTACCGCTTAAAAAATGAGTTTTGCAATTAAATTTAAAGACTTTACTTTTAAATTGTTATTAACAAATTATTAACGACTCAATGAAAATCATAGAATTCTACTAGCTTTCGGTAAATGTTAATCTGTTTCAAAAACTTTTGCAATTTGTAAGCGTTTGTTTAAGATCTCTTAAGTATTTTTGTATTGAAATTTGTCACGATTTCTCATAAAAATATATTTCTCTGCGCAGTGTTAAGAAAAGGAAAAACTGTAATGAGAAATCACAGCAAGAAATGGAAAATAAACTTTCACCCACGAAAGCCAATAGTCGTTTCAACCACAAACACAAAAATGGCTGATGCAATCGAGAAACTCTGATTTCGAGGAACTTCGCATGATCGAGCATTAATAACAGTCGCATATAACTACCAGTGCAGTTCGATATACAATTTATAACCCCGTACAAGATCGCGTATCATCGATGCGTATCGATCACGTTTCGATAGTGTTCGAATAATTATTGATCTCGTCACTGACACTGGATATCTTCTTCGATCGTAAACACAGGAAGAAAATTTTGCTGGCCACCGTGAAGGGAAAATCAGGCAACAAGCATACAAAAGCAGGCTTGGACGAGAAACGGATCCGAAACCCGTTCGATAATTAGCAAACTCGTCTTAAAGTGTCGGTTGAAAACCGGCGGCATTAGCAAGGCTATAAATTACGTCGTGTATGTATAGCTGTGACTACTATTTTAGGATTTTCCGCTAGATTTCCGAGGACCTTACTGGTCCTATCCCTTTTTCTAACCGAGGAACAAATTGGCCCCCAAAGTAATGGGATCTGAAATTTTGTTATTCTTCGATTGATACGCTTTTGAATTTTCTATACAAAGGTATGTAGCGGCACTCGACACCAATTAGTGTCGGACGACGGCAGCACAATGGTTAGTGACCTGTCCTGTTTTTACGACCAGGCTTTCAGGACAGAAATGGAAATATCGTACATAAGCACAGTGCAACAGCGGCTTAAATTTAAGTTACAAAAATAATCTTAAAAAAAAAAAATGTAATATTGCATGGCTATGTCGTACCGTCGCGTATCGGTACTTTCGCCTGAACTACCCCACAACCAGAATTCATCGCTTATTATGGAAAATACAAATACGTAATACACAAAATCTGGTAATAATAAACAAATAAAAAAAAAAACAGTGGTTAGCGCCTTAGCTTACAAACGTTCAGGACCCGGGTTCATATCCCGGCGACGGTAGTCCGATTTTTCTTCCACGATACAAAAATGAGAAGAGAAGCAGCAGTACCCCGACAGCGACATTTACACACGCAACAGCACCTATCACGACCTATCCACCTCAGGTATGTGGGATAGTGTAGTGCTGGTAGGTTTGGTAACAGTATGATTTGTTTCAATATCGTTCACATCAAAACAAAATCAAGTATGATGCTCCGTCAGTCTATATGCACGTAGTCATCATTCGTCACTCACTCTCGTCACAACGGTTCCAACGCTCTCTTTCACGCTGACCACACTCCTTGACAACGCTGACAACACTCACCCCTCGACTGACTAACGGCTATCTCCGATGCCAGGGCTCTGGTATACTCGGCACGCACATGTTCCACAGATGTGGATGACCGATGGTCAAGCAAACCTCTTTAATTACCCAGAGTTTTTCCCTGATACTACGGATATTAAAGATATTTGTCTGGGAAAATGCTTAATTTAACTTGTTAAATAATGACTGGCTTTTATGATCGAACGCTTTAAACTCGAAACAACGATTCGTCTTACATGTTGCGTAGTGCGTTGAGTTAGAACGAATACCAAAGTTGAAACAATGCTGGCGGTAGCTGTTAGTGAGGAAAGAATTTTCTCGAGATGCTATCTCGATGGCTTTGTGATGGGAGCGTGCGTTAATTTGATTGATTACCCGAGAAGCGTTTCTCAATTATACTGTTGGAAAGATAATTTAATGGGGAAGACATCGGGTAGATACATTTCGGTGATGTTAAAATCGAATGATTTCAAGTTGTCGTTGCCTACCTTATAACCTCTGCTCCTCGCGAAGAATTAAACAGATTAAAATTATATGTTTATGATCTCGTACCTGCTACTCGTGAAAAAGAGGCCAACAGCAATCTTCGGGAAATTACAATTGGATGAAAATTAAACCATTGCTGTAGAAAATATTTGAACACTTCTTAAGAAACATTCATCTATTTGTTAATGTAGATTTATATTTTGTAATTTTATTTTGTAAATTTCACTGTAGGCTCGTTATAATATAAATTGATACAGCTTTTCCTTAGAATGAAATTGTCCCATGAATTTCCTACAAAATAAATCAATAAATCATGTTGCATGCATACACGTACATGTGTATACACAGTATATAAGTTTCATTCTTAATTTTATCATCCATAGTTTCCTAACTTCTCTCTCTTCCCCTTCCTAAAAGGGTGTAAGGGTTTTCTTACTTATCTAGAAAAATATAATTATAAAAATTACTTTTGAAATCAGTCTTCTTAATTCAAAATCCCAGCTAAAATTCGTGTATCAAAGATTCCTTGCAATTACCAAAAATTTCGTTATTACTCTCTTACAAACAGATGAGACTAGTAACTAAAAATAAACACAAAAACCAACTTCCTTAGTTCAAGCGAAAAAATGAGTATTATAAGTCGACACATACGTATTATAAGTGGACTGCGTATAATTATACAAAACCATATTCCCACGAATATGATATAAAAATAGAAGCTATATAGAGAGCTGTATCGTGCGCAGAAACATCGTAAATGGTACTAAGTTGGAATATTTTATACATCTCTGTATATTAAAATACACATTCTGTGAATTTTTGCATCCTTGCATTTCCCATAAATCTATAAAAATCCGATCTAATTATAACTATAAGATCTATGAATCAGAATAACCAAAAATAAATACGAAATTACTTTTAAAATTAATCGCCATTATTCAAACCTCCAACCAACGAATTCGTACGTTCGAAAGAACACGAATGGGAATGATAAGCAAAAATACACGTGAATTCACTTTCCAGATCGATGTTTCTAGTTCAAAATCCATTTATATACTTCTTATAAAACCGACTGCGTACATAGAGGTTCTAGTCTACAGCCCATATACGATAAAACGTGTGCGGACTCTTTATTGAGTTATACAAGAGTTTATTCGATCGTAACTTCAACTCGCAATAAAATCTACGAGAAGTATGTTAACAACGCGCGCGAGGAGATAAATCGCGACAGGAATCGCGGCGCGTTCGAGATCGTTGAAGGATCGTGGGGACGCGTGCCTACTCTAGCGGATCGAGACGCGTATGCAGATGCACGAGGACGATCGCGTGGAACGTTAGAATGCAGAAAAGAGGTGTGTACCGACGAGTTAACGTTTTGAGTTAAATTCTTGCCGAGTCAAAGGAACGCTGCAGGCATCAAGTCCATTATCTTCGCCTTCGACGACCTGCTCGGATGCCGCGCGCAATTCCCTCAGAGTGTAACAATGTACCTCTTCCAAAATGGCTTCGTTATTCTTACCTCGCGATGACGACACGCCCGTTTAAGAATTTTCCATTGTCTCGAAATACGACGACTAGAATTCCACTTATCGCTCGTCTCGTCGATCTCGCAATTGACTATATCCTTGTCTCGTGAAACTTTATTATTTTTAGATACTAACTTGCAGAATTATTATACAATTTTCTTTTTCTTTTTCTCTTCTTCCTGACAATTTTACGGGGAATGAATGGAGGGAATGATTAAAAGATTTCAGTTTCGTAGGATTGTAAATAAGTATTCAGGTTTGGAGATGTGTCGGCTGTAAGTAAAGTTATCCCTTGATTACAGACTGCCAGCCAAACCCAAATTATAAGTGGAGTCTGAGTTTTTATTTTGTTACAATCCCCTAGAGGATTTTAGAAGATGTACTGACGAACAAAATAGTTGTACGTGTTAGATACAATTTTATAACACGGTAATTTAACGAGAAAAATATAAATTTAGTGACTAAAAATATACCTGTAGTTGAGGATTGAATATACGGTCGATCCTGCTGCTGTCCCCGAATTTTTACGTCTGAGTCATAGACTCGTTTTAACAAAATTAATGTTTTAACAAAATATCTAGTAAAAATTGAAACGAGAAAACACGCATATCAATGAATACTACACTTTTTCCTTGATCTTAAGAAGGTTAACGATAAAAGAATAGGATGAAACAACGCATTAAAGTTAATCTTTTGCGAAGTACTTGAATTATTGATTCTAATCGTGCGTTTACGCACTTTGTCGTTTGTCTACGATAGAAATGCGTTTAGAAAGTTACGAGTGCGCACTAACTGTGCACAAATTAATCTCACGTTTGAAAAACATTTGGGATTGGCTTTCGCATGTTCTAATTGGCGGAATAAAAGAGACAAGTTGTTCCATAGATTAGAGCTTGATAACGTTAATCTATGCGTGTAATTAATTCGCATGAACACTATAACATTATATTACATCATGTAATTAAAATACTAACGCTCAGCACTATCTTATACCAATTATTTAATAAGAAGCAAAAAAACAACAAAGCTGATATCTTACGAAGTTTTCGTTTCATATTATCGGCGTATTAAACTTCGCGATAAATCGCGCTGGATCTTTTATCGTTGCTAAAAATTATTAATTTAATTAATTAACGCGTTTCTTTCCAGATGATCCTGTCAGTGACTTAAGAATTTGCAGAGGAAATAAAATGTTTTTTACGTTTCTGAAAAAAATACAACTTCTAGGTACACGCTTTCTTATTCAAAATAACATACTTACAACTAACAATCGTAAATATTTTATTTATAGATGTAGATATATATGGCTGGTAGGGACAAAAGACGTGCTTTCTGATACAGTACTTTGTAGTATAATGTGTTAGTCATATATTGTTCAATAAAAAAAGTTAATTAAATTTTAGAATTAATAAATAAGTCAAGGATGTGTCTTAGGTGATTAAAAGTTATCAATTTATCTAAAATGATGGTTATTTGTACTTGCAAATACGAGTTTTCATTAAAAATTCTTTTAAAAAACTTTTCATGAGAAATCTTTTCATTAAGCTTCTCATTAAATATTCTTATCGGTAGAACTTTTTAATCCATAAAAAAGAACTGTACGAAAAAGATTCGATAAAGGCCAAGTATTTCCATATAGAATAATAATATCAGACTTGGCGAAACTCCAAATCTAGTCATTTTATCAACATTTCATCGATATTCATTTCTATAAGTACTATTCCATAGTTTAAATATTCTAATCGCACTTTGAAACGTCATAGCTCTATTATTTCAAGAGCGAGAAAAATCGTAAAGAATTCGTACTTTCGAATGGAAACAGTTTCTAAAAGTCAACTATTTAATTTCAACTATACGCGTATCTCTTAAAGTAAAAATTTCTATCTACTTTAATCTAGAAAATTGAATAATCAGAATTTCCTACGAGCTTGCAATCTATTCCGATCAATATACCACCATATAATTAATTGTACAGAAAAGACATTAAACCGAATACAAGTTTCTCGACATTTTCCATGAATCATAGAAACCCTCGAGGGTTCGACAATAGATAAAGTCTGTTGCGTCTATCGATTCGCTCTGGCTGCAAATTGCAGCATGAAATCTCTCGTGCGCAGTCATGCACTTCTTTGAAAATAGTTTCTCCGATTAATCGCTTTGCCATCGAGTCGAATACGAACGAAAGGTTATGCTGTTTTATTAAGAAAGAACGCTAGGAGAGAGAAGGGAGGCGGGCAGAGAGACGCGGAGGTGAACAAAAAACCCAGCTGAGAAGAATTCGCTTTCTAAACTATCTTTGCAACAGGCCATTAAAAGCGACGTTTGTGTATCGGAAAAGTATAAACGATTCTATTAAACGTAAGGTGTTCGGTGTGAATTTTATTCAAAATTTCATCTATGTTTCTTACACAGAAATTGCTATAATACGGTATTTTTTTAATTGAACCAATAAAAATTAGAAGATATGATAAAAATATAGAAAAGATATCTAGTTAAAGAAAGAATGTTTGATGAAATAATCTTCGTAGAAATAAATACGATATTTCATAAATTTTAACTATACAGAGGTAATACAAAATTTAATAGAATATAATGCAATTGTACTATAGTAACGTCCCATTTTTGAAGAACGGATAACTGAATTAATTAGAGAAGTTCAGAAATTCATTTCTATTTTTGATTCGTCGCTTTCGATATTTTCGCAATCTAGTCGACCTTATTTTCCTGAACTTTCCTCAATTCCCTATTTCGCCCTTCTTGCGTCGCTCACAACCCCGTCCAATCTTACTTTTAATTTATATGTACATATATTTAATTTATATGCATATAAGCGAACTTCTCGCATACGCGTCAACTGCTTTTGCAATAAAAAGAATATTCTTCTCTTTGGCAAATTTCCTTCTGCTGAATTACACGTTGCACGTGTATTTCAGAAGCGTCGCAACTCAAAACAATATTTGATTATCGTGTTTTAAATTCCATTCTTTTTGCCAACACGCTGTGTCTAACGAAGTAATTTTTCATAAGTTCCCTAATAATTTTCCACTTCGACTAAAAAATTTAATTGAATTCTCCAATAAATTTTTTCTTTATCAGGTTCTACATTTTTTTCGGGATATTTTCACGATCATATGAAAAAGTACTTACTACCAAAAGATACGAAATTATTAAATAATATAATTAGTCTAATTAATTAGTTTGTAAACGTTACAATAAACACAATAACGTGGCAATACTTTTTGTAATCGCTGTACGTGTGTGATAATTTCTCGTGCAGGTATTCGTGCTCCAAAACGCAAGCGTATTTCGATCGTCATAAAATAAAAGAGAGCAAGTTTTACAGAACTTGTAATACGATATAGGAGCTTTCCCATCCAGCTCGAATTATCTAAATCGTGTACTTAATAATCGGTTGCGAAACAAGCCCGGCAATCAGTGCCCCTTCATAGAGAAATTCGCATCAGATACGCAGTTACCGCTTACGGAGCGCGCGTTAATGATTAACAACGATAGATAATAAGGATCATTACCGTGAACTGTTAGCTACAGCTTTTATATAAATCGACTAGAAGAGGAGATAAGTGCGCGAGCACGGCGGAAAAGAGTGTAATTAGAGCGGATGAGGAGAAAGACATCGATAGTAGCGCGTAAAAGGGAAACTCAAGAATCTTGTTCGTGATTAGGTTCATAAAATCAATGGCGGAAAAACAGGCTCATAAAGAACGTCCGAAGGGAATTTCGTGCGAAGATCGGCGAAGTTCATTATGCGGCGAAGAACATCAAATTGAATATAAATTATCGGTTTTTGCGCGATAATCGATCACGCGGATCGTTAACGTGCTAAATAATTGCGAATCCGACAGCGTCCGCCTGGGAGCTCGTTAATCATTGGTTAATTGAAACGCAATTTCGACGCGACGAGGGAAGCGGCGTCGATACCCGATACTACCTTTTATATACCGTCGTTGAGCGTTCGATCGCGTCGAATCGTCCTACTGTTCGCTGTCAGAGAGAGAAATGGTCTTAATGTTCGTGCGCCGCGCCGGCCTGATGGCATTTTACAGCGGTGACGCGTGTAATAATTTCCTGCTTTTGCAATCGCAGCAACGATGCCGTTTTTCTCTCGCCTTCTCAATTTCCTTTTTGATGCTCCGACCAACGATGAATCTAACAAGTGATTCACTCGCCTGCACCGCCTTTCTATCGACCGAGAAATTCGAACGACATAATACTCGAAAGATAAAATTTCTGTTTCCTAATACGTTCTATGCTGTTTAGAGATGACATAGATAGACGTATTACTAATAAAATTGGTTGAAAATTATTAATTCCGTACAGATAATAATCTTCCAAAATAATGAATAATTAAATAAATTAATAAAGGTCGTTCGGGAAATCATTGCGCCATCTTCTGTTAAAGTATCTTTAGATAGTAGAAAACTTGTGACCAATAGCAGTCAATGTTAGTTAACGAACAATAGATGAACAATAGCAAAACGTGACCAATTAAAAGCCTAATTTTATAGAAATCGATGCATAGATACGAAAATAAAAAAGCTTAAAAAAGAGCGTTCAGACGATCAATATTATTATCGGTATTATTATCGATATCTAAGATTTTCAATATTGTACTGACAATTAATATCGATCGTCTGAACGCTGCTGTATGGTAATCCCTTAATCGCGACAGAATTAGCGGAACTGTATTTGAAATTGATAAACCAAGCACAAGTAATCACAGTACGTATATGAACATACAGAGTGAAAATTTTGTGGTACGAAGAGTTTGTTCCCTGACACGTAAATGAACGTGATTTATAAACGAGAAATGGACGACATTTTGAATGAATAAAACATAGGAAAAGAAGGCAGTTTTCTCGTCGAACGAACGCGGTTTTCTGCACGGATGAGCATAAAATGTAAAAAATGGAAATTTGCGTGACCTAACGTTGGTCGTAAGCATTCTGTCGCAAATTTGCTCGGTGAGGACGGTGGGCTGCCGTGCGGTTAGGGAGAAATCACTTTGGACACGTCACGGTGCGCAAAGAGTCTTTCGACATCGCTATTCGTCGGAGATCATTACAGGTGTAATCGGCATTCGTTCGTTCTGATGCAATAGGCGCATTGTTTCCACCACAACGAAATGCATCTACGTCGCTCTTGTTCGCGCGATCTGCTTGTCGGCTCGCCTGGCAAAGGACTAAGAGGTACGCGACGAAATTGAACGCGAATTCTTCTTACTATTGTTATTAGCGTTCCTTCCCTATCTTCGCCAATTTCTACTTAATCAATAGTACAAGCGAAGTATTCCATAAGAAAAATATAAGATTGGAAGATATTTCGTTCTTGAAGTTACTCGAAACGTGTAAATGTTTTTGACGAGACCATTAAAATTGGCTTTCGTTCAGGTAACATTTTAATTACATGTATATTTATATATTTTCATCCTTATTGTGATAGGAATATAGCTTCCAAGTCGTTTTTATAATTACTAGAAACAGATGCTCCTGGCAAAATTAATGTTGATATTTATCGAACAGAAACATAAATTATTCGTCCACGTGATAAGGATTAATTTAGTATTTGGTCGGGGTCAGATGTAAAGTTGTAATTAAGCTTATCCAAGTTCATGTTTTTATCAAGGAACGGGACATAAATTTACACATTCTTCTATCTACTTCATGTTTTAACGAGTATTATACTTACAGCGTGCCTTTTCCCGCTTTTAACTCTTTCATGTACTTTAACAAACTACCACGATCGATTTTAACGAAACTTTTAAATTCTTCCACGTTAGTTTTTGTTTACGAAATAATTAATAATTTATAAAAATACACATTTTATTGGTATGGTTATATTTCCCATAAATGTATAAATATCAGTGTTTAATATTTTAATATTCAGTGTTAATAACACCAGTATCAATATCAAGTTATAATTAATTCCAACTGACGCGGTATATCTCTCAACTACTGAACACTTGCACGATATTAATCGCTATTGCCTATGTATGCAGTATTGATTTGGAGCAGTATAAAGGACGTTATGGATAGTACTAGAATAATGGTAAATTCGAGTAACATAAAGAATTGTAAAGGGAGAAATGTGAGAAAATGTATTAGAAGTCGTATTTATTTGAGTTATGTCTCTTGTCTCAGACGTCTACTCGCAGACTGACTCTCATTCTTTTCTGGAAAATGCGAGCTCGTGGTATTATACACGAGTCAAGGTCGATATATTTCTTAGAATGTGCTCCAGAAAATTGGTAACGTAATGTATTAAACCAGTACGAGTTCCAATATATTTTTACAATATAAATTAAATTATACAGTAGAGTAACAAAAAAAATATATACACTTTAGTCGATAAAAATACTCAAAATAAAGGGTATTTACCGAAAGATTATTTTTTAAGCCATTTACAAAGCAAAGTATGTTTGGAATTAGTTCTCTAACAGTTAGTTTGAACAAATATTTAAAGCAATAGAACTTGATAACATTAAAATGAACAGTACCAGGAACTTGCGAGATAACCAACGATATTCTGTCTATGATAAACATGTCAGTAATTACTTATACTAAGTGCTGTCTCAATAATTTGAAAGCCGACGACGATAAAAAGAGGCACTAATAACCACGTGTCAAACAATATCTAAAATAAAAAGGAACAGTCCTTTTTGAAACAATCCTCGTGTATTTAAACAACGATATAACAAAATAGACAGATACGTGAGATAATACCAGAAAATAGAAAGATACGTAATCTGCTAACAATTCCGCACGACATATGTCAATTCATTCACAGATTCGCAGAATTAATTTAAACAGAAATTGAATGTAAACTTGTAACGATTCTACGAGATGATATAACTGATTGAAAACACGATCGGAATACAAATTTGCTCAACCAGCAAATAAATACAGGAAGAACAAGATTGAGTACGGTTGTTTGCTCGAGTAACATAGAGGAAGAGTGAAGTGTGACGTGCGCTCGCGCTTGTTCAACAGCAACGCACATGCAAGTAAACACTCCGACGAATCGATTTAAAGTATTTCATCGATTAGCATTGTAATAGCAAATCGTAACGGAATTTGTCAGTGAACAAGTTTACAGAACCAGCCCTATGACTACGTAACACCGAAGGAAACATCAAATTTATAGTATCGTAACGATCCACTTTGCGTATCTCTTTAAATCGGCAACACCGTTATTTACCGGGTCGCATGCGATGTAGAAACGAAGATTAATTATACTCGATTAATCCAGCTTTCGTTACAGGACGTCACGCAAGAAATTATGAGAGAATTATCGTCCAAAGAGTATCGTGATTGCGACGTTTCTATCGATCTTCCACGATGTCAAGAAAAAAAAGACGAGAAAAAGGGAGGAAAAGGAAGACATCGGGCGAGGAGTTCCCAGAGGAAGAAGCGCACTGTTTGGAAACTTTTCCAATGAATAATGAATTTTTTACGCGTATACCGTACCAATAATGAATATGCACGAGAATTAAGTATAGCGTTCGCAATCACCATACCAACTTATGCGAGTTTGGAATGACGCGGGTCGTTAATTTATCTCGATGGCCCTTGTATGTACGCGTATATACGCGTCGTATACGTGCGATAATTTGTAACCCAATGTAAGCATTTGGTCCGCCGGTTTCAAATGGTAATAAGGCAGCGTTTATCAGACGTCGCAAAGCAACTCGGTAGATCACCGGCAACTGGCCTTTCACTCGAAGTCGAAAATTCTTTACGGACAACGGTACACCTGATAACCGGGTTGCGGTTCCGATCGATATTATTCACCGGAGACAGCTTTCAATTCGCCTTTTCCCTGTCGACTACTTGTTTCAAAATTATTCTTTCCTACGGCCGCTGATTTCCAGTAAATCGAACGATAGATGAACCCAATATAGCTATCCTTGATTATGGTCAATCCTGCAAGAACTTGATAAATGTTTATCATATGAAATTTATGGGACGATACTGATATAAATCTTCCTGGCATGATCCACTTGTTTTATTTCTACTTGATCGAATTTGTTTTGAACGTATGTGCAATATATAGAATGAAGTCCATCGAAACGTATGAAGTTCAATTACGAACATGTTGCAAATCGTTTTCCGCCTATCAAGTTCCATAGATCTGGCATATTTGCGAGTCAGAGATGCAGAGCGGAGCTGAAAACAAATTTTTCTCCCGTCCTGAAAAAGTGAACCGACACGTTCACGAAACGTCGTAAATAATCATTGCTCGTGCGAACGCAGTCCGCGAATTTTCATTTTTGTCCCGAATCTTCGTTGAAATGCCGCGCTGTGCGTCGGAACGAAGTGCAACGCGCTAACAACACGAAAGCCGAAGTATCAACAAGCTTTCGAACCTAAAATTGCACCAAGTTATCTAAACTTCCTTTCGATTTTCTTCATAGACGATACACTACGTACAAACTTTACAAAGCACAAATAACTTTACGACTGTTAACAATCACAATTCGCACCTAGTATCGTTCCAAAAGCGATTTACACAGCCGTGGCTTGCCTTCGTCAAATTCCAAAGTCGGCGGATCTCACTCAGCCGCGCAACGAACGAAGCTGTCATGACGTCGCCTTGTTGCAAGATCAACAGGATGGCGAATTCCATAACCACGCGATTACAGGAATAACAAACGACCTGGGGGACGCCGCGTGACGCATGAAAACCGCGCGTTTATTAAACGTTCCGGGGATTTTTACGGTTTCGTCACGCGTACGCGCCTTTCTATCGGTGCTGCTCACCCCGAAGCCCACACCCTGTGCCGATCGGATCAGATCGGATCGTATAGATGGTTATCGTGGCAACGGGCCGCGTAAGTGCATAGATCACCGGGAGTGCAGTAGCACTGACAGTTAACTGCGCCCACGACATCGACCTCCCACGCGCTGACTTTTCTGGATATCGACTTGACCGATTACAAGTACGAGCCTGGCCGACGTGTATTCACGGATTTCGCGGCCACGTCGCCATCGCTAGTCGCGTCGGTTCTCATGATTTACGATTAAAAGGGTTACCAGAGACAGATTGTCGACCGAATGACAGTTCCAATGGTTGGACTTCGCAGAATTTTCTGGTAAACCACACGATGGTTTTAGCTGGGCTGCTTATTGCGTGCGCCTGTTATTGTCATGCGGAATATCGTTTGTCTTTGGATTTCAAAGTGAATGGACGCGGAATGTTACAAAGTTTGATAGAGATTTTATGAGTGATTGATGGAGAATTGAGTATTAGTTACTGATATTTCTTAGTACGTACGCTGACTATTTTTAAGGAATGAAGATTATCCTTTGATATTGTACTGTTTAAAAATTTCATTGTCTATGTTTCTCTTTTCGCAAAAGTGTATTGTATTCCTTTTCTTTAATCGAAATATATTACACGGCTTGTGTAATTTTGAGAGTAAATTCGAGTTTATATAGGTACATGTGAAATGTTACGAAGTTCGATAAGGATCTTCTAAGCGATTGGTAGAAAGGTTGGGTATAGGTTTATGATGCTTCTTGATATGTGGATTAACTAGTTTTGGAGAATACAAAATTTGTATATCGATATTGTATTATGTAACAATTTTGTATGGATGATTTTCTTTTATTGTAATGGTATATCGTGTTTCTCTTCTTTGTTTGTAGTACATTATCGTATCGATTAATATTGATTATGAGAAGTATATAATTTTGAGGATTAACTTAAGTTTATATCGATATCATTTATCGATGACATTAAAATATAGAAATGTGATGCTGTACGTAATTATTTAATAATAATAAGTGTTCCATGCTACTGGTACAAAAATTCTGTTCTAAAGTCTATGTTTACAAAGAAACGCAGAAATCGTGAATTTCATTATACCAATTCACGAGAACAAATAATTTTACCATTTCCAAAACACGACTTTTGCATTAGTAATCTTCTAAAATCATCTAACCAAAGAAACCATAGCTGTCATAATAATGATATACTATACAATCTTTCTTGAATTTTTAAATTCTATTCTCCGTGTTGTTCGAACAAGCAAAAAGATATAATATTTGTAGAAAACTTTCAGCGCAAAATTGAAATAAAAATTCATGCGTATTAACAGCGATTTTTGTATTTCCTTCAAACTTGAGAAAGTTGAGAAATTGTTTCGAAAATGACCTAAAAAATGCCGGAGGTTTGATATATATTCAAAGGCAAATTAACTTTTCACAAAGCTTACTAAACTTCAAGAAATGCGACAAAATAGAGCGCCTTCTTCTATTCCATTACCGTGTTACATCAAATTATTTCTTAGAATTTTAAAATTCGCAAAATTCTATCGAAAACTATTTTCGCCGTCTGCCTTTCCACTTATAACAAGGAATTAAACGTACAAAACAACGAAATTTTATGACAATTTTTCGTCATAAAATTTGTCACAAATATTTCAAGTTCTCGACTTATCGAGATATTTAAAAAAAAAAAAAAACTCAAAATTATCGCCATAAAAATATAGCCACTTTTCTCTTCTGTCAGTTTTTCCAAGTAAAAAAATCGTTTTCCTCGTTCCAAGCGTGCGCACGGTGACACAATTTCGCAGACAGCATGCGACTAATCTAAATATATCGGAAATGAGTGTGTCGGCGATTCCGTACAGAGGCCGTGAGGTCAAGACTGCCCCCTTTCTACGAGACCTTGGCGAACGTCCAGCCTCGTGCATAGCTAAACTAACCTCGCCCAACCTAACCTCACCTTGCGCAGACTCTCACCTTCTGTTTCGTTCTCTTTCTCCGTTATTACAGTGGAGGAGAATCCCCCGGTCGTTTCTATCCCACCTTTCTATTCTAAGTTCTTGCGCCTCCTTTTCTGGAGGCTCGTGTTAGTTTCTTCTTTTGTTCCCGGATACTTTCACTGTGCTTCCTCCCTTTTTCTCTCTCGACTTCGCGATGGTCTTCCTTTTTCCTTTTTCTTTTCTCCTCTTTTCGACATTCCCGCTGCATGAGCTTTCTCTTTCAAACCTACCTCTATTCTCACTGACACCTGTCTGCTTCCGTTTTCGATAATCATTTTATCGAATCGTCGCTCACGTTTCGTTAGTTAATTTATTTCTTTGTTCAGGCATTTCGTTATTCTTTGAGCTCTTCGCTGATATCTTGATGAATTATTTTCATTTTTCTAGAAATTATTGTTTAAAGGTGTTCCCTATTTCTAATTCAATCTTATTTCATTTCTATCAAATTTTCTCTTTCTCGATCAGTCGATGTTATACGAATCAGCTCCATTTTTTCGGAATTATTGTTTCCGACGATTGATCTGATTTTATTTCACGTTGAATTTGCTTTCCCCTCGTTGGTTCGTATCATTTTCTTTCATTTTTAATCGATATTACATGAAAACTGCTGGGAGAACGCGGAAAATTATATTTCTCGCTGTATACATCGGAGCAATTTTAGAATTCAGTATATCGTCAATTAGTTCCGTGTTATTAAAATTGTTTTTTTTATTTGATTTTAGAACTATGCTTGTAGTTTTCACTCCCCTTCGTAATTTTAAAAATAATGCTCGTCAAAATATTAAAATATTGTCCTAACAATTATATATTTGCCTCTTGCAAAACTTCATCAATTATATCTCTATCGAACCTTTCATCTTTATTTATTTCTTGTTAAAGTATTTCTCTTTAGCCATAAAGTGACGTTAAAATAAAAAATCAACAAAAATATATTTATCCTATTCTTTCCTATAATTTTTATATAATACAAAATATGCCTTGTTATAAATTTATTTCTTTCTCTGAACCATCGTATACGTTATTTTTAACTCTTTGTTAATAATTTTCTTCCAATCTTTTCCGATTTGATCTGCAATTCTTCATTAGAGCCATTCACTTCGTTGCTTGCTCTCCCCTGATTTTAATTTTCCTTTCCAAGAAGGTTAAATAGATTTCTTTTCAATTTATGTCCTTTGTCAATGACGAGTAACTGTAAACTACGTGCAATATTTCAAATCAATCTATTCCGCGAACCATCGTTGATAGCGTGTCGCAACTGTTCGCAATTTGCACGAAATCGGTAAATTTACTTCAATTTCCTTTCAATCTCGACTATCCATCGATTGCAACTCTCGATTCCAACAGATGTGGCCGATGATCGTCTTGAATCTTAGATTGGATAGTCACCGAACGAGGAAATACTTAAACACGTCTTCCTCATTCTTCCGTCATTCCGTCATTACTTTATTATCTGTAATATTATCCCGTCTAAATACGTATACGATGACTAATAATTTTGTTATACTGTATCAACGATGGTAATCTAAGAAATAAACCATGTATACGAATATTTATTTGCACATGCATGTGTTGCTTCTTATATAAACCTTCTTTCGATTCCTACAACCAACATATCTGTGCAAAACTTTCACATTTTATAATTTCTATTGAAAATTGGCTATTGCCATTAATTGGGGCTTCAGGATATATTTCGCTAAATTGGCCGAAAAGGATTATTCTCCATGTACTCGTACAGTTAACGTAATTACGAAAGGAGAACTTGATTCCATCGAATATTTCTCATAATTGTTTTAATATATAAGTATACTCTGCGCTGAGTATACTTTGTAAATAAAACGATCGTAAATTTCTTAAATATAATAATAAAGCTCGTATCTAAAGCACTTGATAATTTACCGAAATACCTTTATTACGTATCTAACTATTTCAGATCTCTGATAATTTCAATAATAGCGTTATATCAGATTATAACATATATCAGACCTGTTTTCTCCGTTTATGTAACGAATATAAAAACAAGACGAATTTATGTTAGAAACTAATACAACGATATCCAAGGCAACAATATTCTGTCATTTTATCAATTCCGTTCTACTCTATTTTACCTTTCGTCCAATCGAATACAGGCTTGCGAATTTTTTCTATTAACCGAACTATTTCCATCGATTAGAGAGAATTCGTTAATCCCGAAATTATCCGAATATCGTAAAAAACAAATATCAATAACAGTAATAGAAAATCAAACTACATAGTTGATTTAAATCCAAAGAATGTTCGTCGTAAGGATAAGAAACACCGTGAAAAGTCGTAAAAAGGAATTAGTATGAAGGTGCAAATAATCGGGAGACGAAAGGCCGGTTTCCTTGAAGCGACGAAAGTTCGTCGACTTCCGCTATCGTTACAGCAAATACCGATCGATAGGTACTAAAACGTAGACGCCATTTACGGTGTTGACTGTTGACGTAACATTACGTCAGGTATTACCGTAATGACACCTCGTTGTTTGCCGGTTGACCCGTCAGAGAAGGATGACACGAACGGTGAAAAGAGAGACACGCCATGGGGACTGAGCCGTTAGACAATACGTAATTAGACGACACAGACCATGAAAGGTGAAGGAGGTTGACCGAATAAGTGAAGTAGAAGGAGGAAGAAGAGAAGCATGGGAAAGAAGGAAAAGGGATAAGAGGCCTTGACCGACTCTGCGCCGCACAATTCCCCTCTAATGTTCAGATTGAATTCGTCCTTAAAATATAAACAGAAAGAAGACTAACTCGAGTCTGTTGCGTTGCAGCAGCAACTGTATTTCTCTGTTATATGGTTGTAGTATTTTTCATTATTTTTATATAATTATATATAGACAATGTATGTTGTTCAGATTGGATTTGTCCTTAAAATATAAACAGAAAGAAGACTAGCTCGAGTCTGTTGCATTGCAGCAGCAACTGTATTTCTCTGTTATATGGTTGTAGTATTTTTCATTATTTTTATATAATTATATATAGATAATGTTGTATCTTTTATAAATATATGTATAGTAACGCATTGTATGCAATTTAGAAATTGACCGTTGTTTTAAGATTCGAACGAAACTTGTTAGCATATCCTTGTTTTCCTATTTAATTAAAGACGAACGTGAACAAATTTTCTAACACATCAATTACGGATTTTGTCTTGAAATCTGTCTATAGCGTTAGACTGATGAAAGAATATGCAACGCCAAAAATGTGTCTTAATATAAATGTTATTCATTCGTTGTCCTAAGCTGTTAAATAATAACGGAGGAACTATTGTAAAGACAAGAATAAACGCAAAGAATTTTGAAGGATATATTCACATGATATTGTTAATTTCTTTTTCATATGTATTTTTATGTATTTCACAGTTTTAATTTTATTTAGTCTAACGTATATTTTCAATATATATCCATCTCTCTTTAAAGTAAGAATAGATTTTGATAATTTAAGAATTCGTTATTTGCTGATTCATTCGTGGATTCAAGGAATTTGTTAACAATATACAGGTTTTTATGCGCTTACAAGAAATTTGAAAGTGATAAAAATATGAATCTGCATAAATATCCACAGTGTTCTGTTCGTTAACACGTGTACTACATAAGGCAAAGCAAAAATTGGAAAAAAAAAGAATGACGTGGAAACAGTCGATGCTTTTGTAACATGAAAATTTATGTAAATCAAGGGGATTAAAGAAAGAACATAAATTCGATTTGTCATGTTGCTAGTTTAACACGATTCACCATAATGCCCATTTGTCAAACTGGTACGTTTAAAAATCCGATAGAAGAAGTTAGAAGTGTGTACGATGTTGCATAAAAGGGGGAAATCATAGGCGCGCGTGTAATCGTCATGCAGCGATGAATTCCTTTCTCGTAAAGCGTAAAAAGTTTTTATTCTATCTTATGATAAATAGTCTGTTTATACTGTCACCATTCGGCGCCTCTATTTATGAATCATTGGTGAACGCTTTCACTTCCTTCAGCTAGAAGAACAGCTTTTTATTACGAGAAATATTGTCCGCTGTGTAATTACATTAGAAACTTGTCAATGAAAACCCGCTAAATTAATTATCAAACAGCGCTCCGATTATTCGAAGCGACGGAATAATAAGTGAAATAAATAATCCTCTATCGTTTATCCAATCATTTGAACCAAATATTACCGATCAATGCAGTTTAACACGTTCGGTGTTTACAATGTAGATACGATCGTGTAGAATGCTGTCCATAAGTATTTGAGTACTTGATCCGATCACCGACAAATCAAGTGTGTAATTAAATTGAATACTTGGTGTAATTTAGCCGAAAGGTTGATGATTTTGTTAAATGATGTAGTAAATGTACGTAGTAATATATACAGTAAATAGCGAACCATATTATTATTATGTTTTTTTGCTAATTAATTATATAGTCTAGCGACTCCGCAAAAAGATAGCGGGTAGTGCGTCTAATTACTAATTCGCCATTAATTTCGTACGCTTTTGTAAAATTCACGTACAGGTACTACGAAACAAATAAAATCTGTGGATAGTAACGAGCTGTTAGCGCGTGCAAAATTGTACGATACAACGGTAAGTATCGTATGAAGAGTATCATAGAAAACGTAAATCAGATGCTCGAGCAAGTTATTAAACGCACTAACGATAAATACGAACAATAAAAGAAACACAATGAACATAAATATATGCATAGAGAAAAGTATAGTCATTAACAGCAACTCTTAACACTAATAGCACACCTGCGTAAATGTTAATCACACGTTTCTCGAATATAATTCTAAATGTAAAAATCGATTTCAATTATCCGCCCACGCGTTTCACAATCGGTCGTTACCCACTCGTTAATAAAACTTAATCTTTCATCGTTACTTTTACACTCACACAAATTCTCCACTCGACATAAATTCCTCCCCTGGAAAAATAAAAAGCTGGGATACCATCAGGTCGGTAAACCCAGCTGAAAATCGCGTAGCGTGCATGCGTTTCGATCGATTCAGCCTCGCCTTGGATCGTTAATCAGACAAGGATCGAGGGACACGAGAGCGGGTGACACGATCGATCCCGACTGATTACGTTAAACAATACATAATTAAAGAACGTAAATAACGGAAGGTGAAGGAGGCTGACTACAGAAGTGGAACGACGTCGAGGGAAATGAAAGCGAAAAGAAGAGAACGATAGGAATTTTATAAAAGAGATACAGAAAACTTAATGGCGAATAGGAAGGCGATAAATAACTGTGAAAATCTCAAATAAAGATCTTGCACGTTTGCATACTGGATATAGCAGATTTTAGTTAGAGTTAGATTAGCAATAAAGTATGGTGCAGACTCTGTCGATCGTTTTAGCACAGACAGGTTGCAGATATTTCATCAGAAGGCGATTGAACACGAGAAGCACGTTAGGTGTTTGGAACTTAGGAAATATGTAACTTAGAAACGCTTTCTCCAAAATGTGCTAAATCTGCTTCAGAATCTTGTTCGAGATTTCCATTCGTTTGCAGACCACTGGGGGGCGAGGAGACTTAATAAATCAAATTTTTTGTTTTTTATGCCACTTAGAAATACATCGCTACAATACAGTTGGACAGAGAACAATTGTTAGATCCAAAGATGCCTCGTATAATGAAACTAGATGACGCGAGTACATTCGTGAATTATACAAATCCAACGAAGTAATTAGTGTTATGGTTATCAATGCTTCCTAAGCGTGGAAAATATCGACAAAAATACAGATGTAGTTCGAGACTATATAAAAATAAGATTAATTAGGTCCTCGTATGGGAGCAATTTTAAAATCCAATATTCTTTATTTCTAGAAATTATTTTGTTACCTATTTTGTTAATTCTTATATAATCCTGCACTGACTGAAATGATCCTACCATAAGGGTTAATCGAGTCATTTTTTCCTGTTCGATATTTCCTCCTGTACCTAAAGTACACGATATTTTTCCATTCTTTCGTTATTATATGGAAGATTAATAACGTCTCATAATATACAATAAGTTTGATTATTGAATTTTAAGATGTAGTATCTAAGGTTCCCTATTATCTTACCATACTGCAATTAATCCGGAACGCGTGTTATTTAAGAAATTTTAAGACTAGAACTACACCGGAGAATCTCGTTAAAATGATATCGTGAACAAGAGAACTAACGATATATATCGAAGACGGGAGCGGGTGACACGATCGACCAGATTCCAGCCGATTACGTTAGACAATACATAATTAAAGAACGTAAATAACGGAAGGTGAAGGAGGCTGACCATAGAGGTGGAACGACATCGAGGAGAGGGAAAGCACGAAGGAGAGAAGAAAAAAGGTGGAGGAAGGGCCTTGACCGAACCGATGCGTGACCATCGACTATAGACAACACAATCGGCCAAGAAGACTGATTCATTCAGCCAGGAATGTCTGCCCGTACCGTTATGCCATGATTTTGCTGCCACGAGGATAAAATGATCGATCTACTGTGCCGATTGATCAACAAACCAAGACCCAATACCAGGGCAATCGCGTAACGAAAACCATGGAACGTACTATGAAGTACGTATGAATCTTTTATTTTTATTAAAAGTATAAAGTTGGAAAGGTGTCGCAAGAAAATTAGATTCTCGATTGCCTGCAGCGTGGAAAATAACAGGAAAGCAGAGCGGAACAGAACTCGGACTTTTTTTACATATGAAATTGTAGAGAATAGAAAGAAAGAGAGAGCGGCGTACTATTGTAGAACGACGCGACGATTATCTGTGACGTTGAACGTTCATGGTCGAGGATAACGTAAACTTACAGAGTTCTGTAGTTTTTTGCGTGAATATGTTGCGTGCGACGAAGGTTGTGAATGAAAGGTAACTAGTAGAGATAATTGGTTGAATTAATGAAGCAACAGTGAAATAGTGATTTAGTGATAGAGTTAACTGTATATATAGCGGTTCAGAAAAATATGTGAACACACAAATTGTATCTATCGTATAAAATATTTTGAAATTTGATTGTCGTTGTAACGGAACGGGTATATTTTTGATGGTAAATAAATAAATAAAAATTTACTGGTAAAAATAATTTTTAATCTCCTGTCGTCGAAACATATCGGTATTAAGCTTATGTTCGCTTGACTATATAAATCGATCTAATTTTAAAGTTTGCGTATAGAAGTATTTAATATTGTAATTTATATTTTGATGCTAATATATTTAAATGAAAATCTTAATACAATACCCGATGGCATAATACCAGACCACGGCAAGTGAAAACTTTTCGAGACTAATGTTTATTTCCATCGAAAGTTTAAGTATGTGCATTTTTATGATCCCGCAAGTAGGAATCTGTATATTTATAACTTTAACTTAAATACAGCGTACGATTCATATCGTACGTATACATATTCGAACCATAAAAAAGAAAAGGAATTCTAGGTTACGTATCGTAGAAAATATTTGGACCTGACAAAGTTAGAGAATACGTCCGTCTTTTAAAAACAACATTTTCAACTGGAAACTAACTAGCAGTTACGTACGCTGACTGATAAAAATATCGGTATATTTACCACAGAAAATTTGTATGAATACATCATGTGCGACTGACGAAACCTTTCGAAGTTTCATTAGCATCGTAGTGAGACATGACTTTCGGGATAATGTTGGTAAAATTTGAAATCCGAAAATATATATAGAAATTACAAAATTATTTATTGTAATACATACATTCGGCATAAAATTAGTACGCGGCATAAATAATGGTCTTAAACGTATAATTGACGTTAAACTCACAACGCTCTGCTTTTCTAACAATGAATAATTGACTGTTCAAATACTTTCATGATCTTTGCGAAGCGTGTGCTTGCCACGAACGTCTTATACTTTCTGTATAAGCTTCTAGATTCGTTTCAAATTTGACTAATGTGATCGTAATAATCGTGGCTGGTTACATTGCGAATGAAATTTGAAAATTTGAAAAAGTATACGCATTATCGCGTAACACGTTCGTAAAAGGTTTCTACGACAGTGGAAATACATTCGTGAGATATTGTGTATGTATTTCATGGAACCAAACAATCTCTTAATCTACAGAAACTACCGTACAGTCGCTTTCGATACTATGATTTACGATGGCCAGAAATAAAAATTCGACACCGCGAAACAGAGGTAGTCAATCAATTTATTAGCAGCGTTATTAGCAATTACCTGCAACAGGAGAAAGTGGTTTTAATCACAAGGAGGTTAGACCTGGATTTCGATGGTGGATTCCTTTTTCACACCGATCCTATGAGATCGCCGAGAGAACAAAAGGAGAATAACGGCGAGGCACAGATACCTGAATTATTCTCTTTTCTCCTCCGTGGCTTTAGAACAATACACTCGCATGCCCAATAATTTGTTTGTAATAACGATAACCGCAGTCTCCGCTACGGTCTCACCGTCTCGACTGTTTCGTCGTTTCACGGAAGCTATTAAATTACGCAACGAAGCGTCACTTCCTGGTTCTTGGTTAACGTGAAAAATGAGAGCCGAATATTGTAACACGGCTATCATAAAGATGATATTTTCCAAATACGATTAGTTCCTTTCTTTTCGTTTAATTTTACTTTTCTAAATGAAATTTTCCTCTGTTCGTTTTAAAACGCTCGAGCAACAGATGTAAAAGCTGCTGCCTTTCGTTAATGAATTATTTACGCGTTGCATTCGAAAGATATTGTTACGAATACCGAATAGATTTCACGGAATACTTTGGCCTGAAGCGGAAACAAAACGACTACCGCTCGATGAGGACCGGAAGTATTGATTAATCAGGGAGCGCTCCCTACTAAGTTGATGGTAACAGGACGTGTATAAACTTTTGTAACATAAATCGTCAAATTATGTAGAGAGAATCAAAAGTAAACATACACCTTGCAAAAATGACATTCGTATAATATTGACGTTCCTACAGATTTACTTATGTTTTTTTTTTTTTTATTTATTAATTTGTAATCCTACATACTTTGTATCTTTCCAATCGTTTTTCAATTTACGCGTCATTCTATGTATCAGAGGTTTTGACAAACTTTTGTGCCCTTAATGTATATACTATGCACCAGATTCTTACTATACATAAAATTTTCCAAATTATACAGACTTGACCAAAAGTTTGAAATTACTATTTGACCCACCTTGTACGATCAAATTAATATCAGTATTATTAGCGAAAGTTTACAAGTAAATTTTATATGTTGTAAATCATCTGACTATGAAGAAATGGAACCTGACTATCAACTATGAGGAAAAGAAATCTACAACCTCCAACCTATAGCTTGTCAATTTATTAATGTTATTAATCGGTAAAATATTATGCAAGAGATTTGGTCTACAGATAAAAACCTTTCGTTAAACCAAAATACAGAGAATTATTATTAATATTAGTAACGTTAATTTCAGATTCATAACGAAATTATTAAAAAATGTACGATTGTTACAACCAAAGAAGTGATTCTAACTTTTCGTACGATACGGTGCATAAATTACACGTATAAATGTTACATGTCTGTTGAATTAATTTTTAATGTCTGTAGGTCGATTCGAAGAATGCCATCATAGCCATAAACGTCTATAAAGAGTTCGAAATGAGGCCTCTTCCATCAGAAAGATCCTTGAAAGCTTGTAGCGGCCCAGTTTCGTTGATCGTGCGCTGTTTTAATCATTAAAATATGATTAGAAACGAGCAATGCCGAGTAGATTAATGTCAATGATTTGCCTGAAGTTCCGGTGGAAGGTTCGCGTCTCTCGTGCCAAGCAGCATTGAAATCTCTTTCCCTTCGTTCTGTTTTCTTATTCTCTCTTTCCCCCTCCCGCCTCTCCCCTCACTCTCTCCTTCTCTCTTTCTACTACGACTCAGCCGGAACTTATGTTTCTTTATAATGGGATAACGCGACAGACCAATTGAATAAACATTATTTTTCGTACGAAGAGAAATATTATTTGCTCGTTATAAGCGAGATACATATCGACTTCGATATCTCTTGAAGGCCATCGATTCGAAACGAAAGTGGAACACGAAACGGTATGCGAAAAAAGGGAAGCTAGAAAATAATACGGAATAAAGATTGAAACTTTCGATGGTGAGATGCACCTGTGAACGTTGACTTTAATCGTATTAACGCGATTGTGTTTCCATCTGAACGAGTCGCAAGCCTAGAATCGTAGATCGGGTTCCTGGTAAGCCGAGCATTATAATCTGAACAATTACCAGCTATCCAAGGATCGTGCTGGCTGAAGTTCGAGAATCAATCGCGAAACACCACTCTGAAGTGCGGAAAACGGTGAAAGGAGAAACTTCGAGTTGAAGAGAAATTGAAGCGTAATCGAAATGTGCAACGGTAGAAACGTGAGTTCTACGAAAGATCTATTGATAAAAGGTTCCTGGAAATTGTTGCAATATTTCGATGGATTGAAAGTATCGTACAATAGTATCTACGGTAAGATGCACTTTCTCGTATGAAAAGTATCATTATTATATCATATTTGTAACGAAAAGAAATGGGTATTTTATTTTATTGTTTTATAGCGATCGACAATGAGTTTATTCGTATGCTTCGATTTATATTTTTATTGCTACAGATATTGACCTTTTATCTTTAAACAAGTTATTATAGAAGGTTTCAATTGTATCGTAAAATATATATTTTAGTAAGTTTAATTATCGTTTATTTTGCCAACAATCACGTAAATATCGCATATAATAATAACGTTACCGAATTATAATTTTACAATTACCTTATCCGTTTCAACTATTAATAGATCTTGGAATTTTATCTCGAACGTACGAACTCACGAAAATAATTCGCTATATTTTTGATTAATTCCAGTTAATTATTATTTTATATTGCTGCGTTTATCGTGGATTTACGTAGTTGGTTAATTATACGAAAGACTTGATTTAACGTTATACGTATTTATTCCACGTCGGCTGGCGCGTTTTGTTTTATCATATAACATGACGTAAAATTTCAAAGAGATACCTCATTAAAATATCACTCCCAAAATAAAAACGGTCCGTATTAATCTCGTTAAATCAATATTGGAAACAACTTCTCCTCTGTTATTGCACGCGATCCTTTCGTTCTGCGTGTTACTTTCAACCGAAAAAGGAGCAAAAGTTTTTGCCGGCGTATAAAATTTCAACGAGAAGCATGGGTAATGGCAGAAAGATGAAATAACGGTAAAAGGTAAAATGCAATGGAAAGTTGGCGAAACGAAATACTCGTTCGTCGCTGGTAACGTTTGACAACATTGTAACACAGAACTTGGACGAACTCGATCTTATCTTGGCAACTGGCCACAAGTCGAAACCGAATGATTGAATTACACTTTGCACGTCTTACGCATGGTACTCAGATATACGATTTTTGCATTATAGAACGCAACAAATATCTACCAATCGTGCGACTAAATTGAATTTTAAATCGAACGTAATTAAAATTGAATTTTCCATACCCTTCGTTTCATTATGAACACACTATGATTGATGGTTTTCCATCTGACCGACAATGAGGAAAGACAATCTACAGTGTTTCACGAAAGTAGTTGTAGAAACCTTTTATGAATATATTATGTGTCTTATGCGAAATATTTACAAATTCATTAACACCAACTATCGCGTTTGTATCGGTGAAGTTTGAAAGACTGCCAGCTATCGATTATATTAATAAGCTTCTATATTCAATCGGATTATCATTAACACTTTTAATATGTTTAAAACGGGTGTGGGTGATGTATATTAATTTTTTATTAAGTGTATGTTAGCGGTAAATGTCTGACAACTTCTATATATATTTTCAGACGCGTATTAAATTTTTCTTGATTTTACTATTTACAACCATCATACCTATGTGTAATAACATATTATAAGCCTATAAAATTGATCCTCAAAAGCCAATATTTAATAATAAATGTGGCGTTTGTAATTGTCCAAACAATTGTCTCATAAACGGATTTTCTTGCTTGACAAATTTTTATCTTCGGCTTTCTTAATTTTTATATCGTAAATTAAATTCAGAAGCGTGTTGTAAATTGATAAGAAGGTTTCTGCTGTTAATGTAACCAGTGGCGTTTAAATGGCAAAGTAGCATAATAAAATACGTACATGGTAAATATAATAATAAAATATATCGTTGATAAGATTTTTAATAAGTGGTTTACAGTCCGATGGCTGCATAAAAAGAAAGTGGCTACTGCTTCTAATTACTAGTTCATTATTAATTTGTGCTCTTTGATAAAGTTTACATACTGTTATTACAAATCAAGCACAGTGTGTGCTCATGTACAGTAAAGTATCCTGAAGCAAGTCACGAGTTTGCGATTAATTACGATCGTTGCAAATGATGGCAATTGCTCGAACAGTTCGAGTAAAAAGCGAAACATAAATGGGAGGTTATCGATAACGGGGAAAACGAGGTGAAAAGTAGCCTCGCGTTAGTTTAACGCGCTCACCGTTACAAATTAAACGACGGTGCTCGATTCCTTGCATGGTAGAGCCGAGTGGAGCGTAATATAACCGACGATTTCGCAACTATAAAGTATCGCTTCTGATAATTACCGATATTCGTCTGGCTAGTAATTTATGAAACATCGGAGACTCGACTAAAAACTCAAGGAAGAGCGTGTGTCCCGCTAATGACACGATTTCCTTTTCTCTTAACGCGTTTCATGCAACTAGATAAGTAAGTGTTTGGCCCATTATTATCTTTTATAACTCAACAACTGTTCGCAAGCTGTCCAACCGTTTAGCTGAATAAACTTTTAGAAAACGTTATACTCTTGTGTACGGTATCGAACGGTTGCAATTATGTGATCGTAATGGAATTACGTATTTCGTAAATATTCGCAAGATCGAAAGATATTTATTTACCAATGAAACTGACAGAGTGTTCGAAATAAGCTATTCGTAATTTTTCATAGAAATTTTATTGATTTGCGATGATGTATTTCTAAGGATTGGCATGGTGTATTCTTATAAAGTGAATATATATGAGTGAACACTTGTTTTTTCCTAGTATTATGTAGTTTTTCATATAAGTACCTTTCATTTTGATCTCTTTCGGATAAATTTTATAGTTGTCTTGTACGTTATTTTAACGCTAACGTATTATGTTTTCAGATCAGTAGAGCTGGGTATAAATATATTAAAAATATGTTCTGAACTTATCTAGGACATTTTGAATATTATAGAAGTGAAGAGAAGAAGAGAAGAAGAAATACTTTAAAGAATATTTAGATCTAAATGAGAGAGATTTCAACTCGTATAACGTATACGTAACTAAGTATAACTAAGTGCTTCGAAAAATATACATAAGCAGTACCTTTGAAGATGACTGAATCTTTACAAAGTATTAGATCATATCTCGTAAATAGTCATTAAAAATTCAATTTGGAACAATATTATAAAAATATTATGATAGCAGTAACTCTATAAGGGAGCAATGGATACCTAAATACGTAATAGAAAGATAGCAAACAATAAAATTGTAAAAGCATGGAAAACTACATCATTGATTAATTTCTGACAGATAGTTATCTACTTGTGGCACGATAAAATAGATTTTATGTGTATTTCAGTCAAAAGCTTGTCAGATTTTATACTGTACGATACTTGTATGTATGCTACTTGTGGTATGCCTAGCTTCCTATCTTTCAAGGTTCCAATACATCTAGAAAGTCCCACTTTTTCAAATGTTAAAGTACTTGTAAGTGTACTCTCCGACCTTACTTACTTAGATACTGTTTCTGGAGCTCGAATCCATCTTATACCAAGTACTTTGTAAATATATAAAATGTGTGTGAAACGTCATTTTAGATGAATAATAATTGAACGCCACGAATTAAGATTTCTGTGTCGAAATTGTCTTAGATTCGTAAATACACGTAAACATCGAATGGTGGACGTAATCTCGCCTCAAAAATTATTTCATTTTGTAAAAGATTCGGGTGAGATTGATATCGTAAACGGTAAAATATAAAATACGTATTGTAACATAAGCTCATGGAAATATCAACTTTAATTCAAATAGGTACGTGATATAATTATGTGATGTTCACAAGCGACTCGTCTTATTTAAAGAGGCATTAACGGTGTATAATACTTTCGATTAATATAAATAATTTGACAAAAAGAATTGTTTCCTGCAGAAAAACAAATGTTCACGATCTTATGTTATAAATAAAATTGTCCCGATGCCGTGGTATTTAAATATGAAATTTGAAGACTAGAACCGGAAAAACACGTTAAAATCACATCATAAACAAGAGAACCGAAGGGCTATTCGATTTCAAAACGAACGGACGGAAAGAAGAAGAAGAAGAAAGAAAACGATTTAAATAGCCGTGTTGGAAGGTCCATGTTTCCCAATTTAGGATGAACAGAACCGGTTCCAGAAGAAGGGTCAAGGAACCCCGATAGATTTCTGTGGATTATTTTAGAAACTTAAGGGTAACCATAAGTTTGAGTATTTCGTGATGACATACTTAATAGCGCCCCATGGAATACCTTAATTTGTTTCATCCAAGGTAAACTCGCTCGAACGACCATTTCCGTTGCGTTTCGTCGTCATCGATCGTATCGTTGTGTTGTTGCGTTTCGTTGTAAATTTCGTGAAATGATGGTTCCACACAAACTGTACGAAAATACACTACTGTCTATAAATATTTCGACTTACATCCAGATTTTCACATTCCTTTCAAACTTTACCGATATAATCTCGATAGTCGAGTTTCATTACGATGCTAATGAAACTTCAAAAGGTTCGAAGCGTAGCAAACGCAACAAAAAGTATTGGCACGTCGTTGTATTTATCGTAACATTTGCCATCATACCAATAAATTAGGTCTAAATATATTCGCATCGTTTATCATTACTCTTACACGACTACGAAGATTCGCTACTACAAAAATAAAATGTAGAACCTGATAAAAAAAAAAACGTTTCATTGGAAAACAAAAATGCTTGGCAATAATTTTTGTAGCCATTATATAATATATACTCATAAAAGATTCCTACAACGATCGGAATAACTTTGTCAGCATCCGTGCAATAAATTGCAAGTGTTCAAATATTGTTGAAAATGACAACGTAAGTTCGCGCTCGCCAACCATATGCAGATGCAATAAATAGTACAATAGATACATAGTACATAGGTACAATAAATAGTAACTAGAAGATAATTCTAGATATAATCGATAGGTTTAAGATATTCTTTGGTTTTTATCCCTAGTCCATGTAAGAAAGTGCAATAAAGGTTTTTCGGCTCAGAACGGTGTGATAGATTTATCCAAAGAATAAAATAATAGCTATTGTGGTAGGAACCTCTAAATACACAAACAACAGCAAATATTTATAGAGGATAGTGTATTTTTAAAACGACGGGTTTCGGCGACATTTATGCGCTTGGTAGGTAATTTTGGACGCTACTCATTGGGAAATCATGGAGGTGGTCCGTTAAGAATTTGGTTAAAAGCGCAACGGACGCGCCCTGCATGTAATTACGGCTCGATGAGACGGCTGGAAAGTCGAACCGCGTCCTAAATATCTCTTTAATCCCTTTTACGTTTTTGTTGAAATTCGAGCATAGCTATCGGCGATTCGATTTTTTCCTCGTTTTTCAGCTCGTTCTTATCTTTCCGTTCGTTAAGTAAGTCCGGGTTGAATAGTTCAAGTCAAGTAGGTGTTAATTAGATTTTACGAGGTTTTTTATCGTCCAACACAATGATAAAAAATGAAAAAACTCTTTAGATTTGAATAATTGAAATAACTTGACATTCCTTGATATATATACATATAGGTATCTTGGGAGTATCTGTTTTTAATAATTTAATACGAATCACCTAATCGAATAGCTTTGTAGAATTTTCTAGATTATCTTTCCCGTGTTTCAGTGTTGCGCAGTTGCATAATGTGAACGTGAGAATGAAAAATTTATATTTCACGTTAGAGAATTTTTTAAGTATTTTATTTAACATAAGTATTTAATATATGCACAGGTTACTTTATTTTGTAAAGCGTTATCACTATTCTGGAAAGATAATAACACAAATGCGAGAATGTAACTTTCCAGATGATGAAAAGTAACAATTTGGTTTATAATATTTGTTTATACTTGTAATTAAATACGAAATAATCGTTTATTGGTATTGGAAGAGCTACTTTTAATATATTTCGATTATTTTATTTCATTGGAGAAAGTCGATGTTTCTGACATCAATCACGCGTTATCCAACTTTGCATGTTTAATGGCGATGTTTAATCGCATTGTGAATTTATAGAAATAGAATTTATGAATCAGTCCGTAAAAACCTAACGGTACTGGTCGGTGCACATTAACGTGCACATTCCAATTTAATCTTCGCTCATCATTTCCTAATTTTCCTGCTTCCTATTTCTCACTGCTCGGTGAACATTTAAAAAATTGCAACCGTACCATCAATGTTAACTTTCTTTCTTAGAAAAGCATAGAAAGCGGTCATCAAACGAGTCGCTGCTGCTTGTAATTCCGAACGAAATGATCACGATCAAATGGTTAGATCGTTCGTGCCCGGCACGCACATATTTTCACGTGTTTCACGAGCCGTTCGAAGCCATCGCCAGGAAAGCACCTGCACTCCGGTGACGAACGCATCGTTCACGCAGCTCATACCGATAATCACGTGGAACCAGCTCAACAGAGGTGGAAACTCATTCCCACGCGTGTCGTGGCTTTGAACAGCTTACCTGTATTTTTCTTTCTCCTCTTTCACCGACCAGTTCGATCGACTCACGACTCGACGATCCGACCGATCCTCCGAAAAGATTTGGTCGCGTGGCCCGTCGTGTTTACCTTCGATCCTCGATTAACCGCAAGATTGTTTGTTTAAAAGCCTGCAACGATTATTTGTATAATAATTAGAAGTTGATCCTAATACTTTAACCTGCTGTCCAAATCGTTCTAATTACATACGTACATATGTTAAATAAATAGATAATATGTATAAATACATGTATAAAAAGGTTAAATGATGAGATAAATTGATGTTATTTAAGTCAATCTTAGTCACTATAAATGTATATTTGTATTTATATAATTATATATTTATTATATTATCATATGTTTTATTATTATTTTCATTGTACTGTATTTTTATTGTAATATTTTTATTGTATTAAATTTAATCATGATGAGAGTATAGGAACATAAAATGAAAGCGTAAAATAAAATGGGAGAAATATCGGGTTCGCGATTATCATGTTAAGACATTTACATACATTATAAGAAGCTAAACTTTGCTGGGTAAAATATTTTATATTAATAAAAGCTCGTTTATTATAGAAATTGCTTGGCTATTGTATAAATGATGACAATTTATAACTTTCAAAATGTCTATGCACAGATGTATTTAATAATATTTATCGACAGCTTATTCTTATTAAGGTTGTTAAAAAGAAATAAATAATCCAAGTGGTAATGTTTTAGAAGAATTTGAAAAGGATACGATAGATTATATTCACTTGACATTAACTTAAGATATGAATAAACATAGAATTTTATATCTGTATTGAGAAATCATGAATTTCATTAAATTTCCTTTCATTTCGAATCCTGAAAAGATGAAGACTATCTAAGCTACTAAATTTATAACATTTTTTGAACGAATAAAGACTGAGCAAAATAAACGCTTCATTAATCATTCAACTAAAAAAAAGCTAATTAAATAAAGATTAAATAGGAATGTCCCATAGCTCTTCAACATAAATTTATCTTCGTATAATTTACGCTCTGACTACCGTAATAACAGTTATTGCCAATTATGTAAAATTCTTCTATGAAAGAAGGATTATTTAGGATTTCTGCTTTTAGGTCATCGTGAGTCGTGACAAACTATTATAAAACAGGCTAGCTCGTCGAATTGTCTCAACTTTCTCATCGACTTCGATGGAATTACCGAGAACACAAAAGTTGATTATCAAATCAGCCTGATTCATCAATCAAGAAGCTATTTTAATTAGGTTCCGCACTAACATAGAGTTAGTAAATTAATCCGAACAAAAGATCTTAATTACATTTCTCTCGTTAAAAAACAGCGTAGCAAAATTTCATAAGCGTGTTAAAATATAAATATAAAATCATTTCGATGAATTCAAACATTTCTAAGATATAATTCACGACAACACTATATCGAAGCTCGATTCTGTAAAACATATTACTTCTAGTCAAAAAAATATATCTTTAAAAAGGTGATAGATAGAAGTTGATTCATATCTACTGATTCAACTTTGCTAGAATAAATCTCTTCTCTCTTTCCTTAAGAATTTTGAATACTTTTGATTCATATTCTTCGCACTAAATTTTCTTAAAATTTTACTGAAATGAGTTTCTTTATTGAAAAAGACTTCCCATCCCTTACCTCGACTTTAATAAAACATCTACGTACCGAAAATGCAAACTTCGGACTGAATCGAAACGAAGTAGATGCTGAATGCACGAGAAACCTAGCGACGTTGAAAACCGGAAGTTTCTCTTTATTCAATGATGACCGATAGCCACGAATCAGGTGTGACAATGACTTTCTTGCTGCATATAAATTAGAACGAGGCTACGACTTTCCCTTTCTTTTTGCGGCGCGCTGCAAAAATCTAGATTTTGTCATGAGCCGCGGAACGTCAGTCGCAAAAATAACGAATGTAAACAGGGTGAAGTAATTTATCGCCGCGACTTAAAAGTTGCCGCGTTGCCTGCCGCTCGTAAATTAAAACGCATTTTCACGGAAGAAGAAACAAAAACCTTACGCGTATTTCTATGTTCCATGACATAATTTCGAGCGCATAAACGTTCTTGCTTCATTCTCGGAATCGTTCCTGTCCGAAAGTAAACCATCGCGAGATAAAAGGTATTTTGTGACGAATATTAAACTGTAGTCAGGTTTCATTCTTGGAATCGTTCCTGTCCAAAAGTAACCCATTGCAAGATAAAAGGTATTTTGTGACGAATATTAAATTGCAGTCAGGTTGCTGACTTAAAAGAAAACTATTAAACGAGTAATTATTAAAAAACAATTACACATACAGACGAGACATACAAAAGCTATGATAAGTCATCCTTTTTTAGAAGAGCAGCTTTGTAATTCGGTACAATTACGCTAAAATTATCTCTTCATTCGATTCTACGATTGAATAATATGCTTTTTCGTAATCTTATTGGATATTTAGAAAATATTTAATTATTCTAAATTAACATATCAAGGATAGAAATATTATTCATTGCTTACAAACACTGTAGACTTATGACGATTATTATAAATGAAATATTCCCCATACCTCTAATTATCACTTACTAATTAAATAATCTCCTGCTACGTCCCGCTGATCATTTTCGATAAGCTAATCGTGTTTTTCTATCGTCAAAGAAGAATATGAAATAACCGTTATTACTATGCGTGATATTTCGTTTCTATCTTATGCTAAAAGTCTTTTCGGAAACATAAAAAGGCGAGGAGAATTTGTGTTATAAAAATTCGAAGATCGAAGTGGAGTTAAAATTATGTGACGCAAATTACGAAACGTTTCCTATATTTTTCAAACACCGATAGGTGTATATCTTACTCAATTTCAAGCGCTTCAAACGTTTGCTATCTCATAAAAGATAATAACACAGTCGAAAGTATCTATATATAACTTAACGTAATAAAGTTACAGCAACGATGCAAAATATTCAGATGGAAGAAAATCGAGGAAATACGATGTTCGTGAAAAATACGCGAGCACGTTTCCCTTTTCAAGAAGCTGTTAATACCACGATTCGTAGCTTAATGATCGCGTAACCGGGATCGTGCCAAAATGAAAATTTCACTTCGGCTTTTTGTTCGTTCTCGTGTAACGCACACGTTCATCGCTGACAAGCAACTTTCTTCGTTCGCGAGCTGCTCCTGGAATGTAGTCGTGTTCACGCACTAATTATTTTAGATAAAAAGTCGAAGATACTCGGGCAGCACGCGTTGCAAGAAAGGAAGAAAGAAAGAGAAGCTTGCGTGTTTACGTTTGGAAAGAGGAGAGACCGCCAAGTAAAGAAAAGAGAAAATGATCGGAAGCGGAATGAACCGCGGCAACGTTTTCTTAAACGTGACGAACGCGCTTTCTGAAAGCTCAAGACAATCGGCTCCCTTCTTCTATCGAACACGGAACAAACGACACCCCGAAACGTTTTAAGGATATGAGAATGTTTTTTGTATAGAAAATATATAGAAAACAAGCTTCGTATACTAAAGTAGCAAAAAGTTGCTTTGTGACATTGATCAAATTGAAAGATTTTCATATTTCTAGAAATAGTATTTAACTTTTGAAACAAAAAATATTGAACATGTTAATTTCGTTATAGAGGTTTTTTAATATTTTAGATTTTGGAGATACTTTTTAATAAATTGAAATATAATTTTATTAATAGAATAAAATTTCACCTTTGTATAATAATATCTTATAATACTATAGAACGTTATCTATTCTCAAAAGTAACTACGCTTATTCATTCTATATTTATTTATTCAGAATATGAGCAGTTAAAAATATTGCACTATTACATTAGCGTTTAACTACCGTAAATTAAACGTACCTGTTATATCATCGTAACAATTAACGTATATGTATTTGCAAATAGATAACGAAGGATCATAGTGGTCCAAGTCGATTCATTGCTATATTTCGTAAAATCCTGTTCTACGTCTATCGTTGTAAGAAATTCGTTATCTTCTCCAACTGGTAAGATCGTACGATGGCGAAGAGCGAAGTTACAACTCGATCGATCATGAAACTAAAGGGACGATATTTGCAAAAATCGAAACGTACTTATGCGAGTGCATCGAAATTCACAAATTCTTGACTTGTATCGCTATAATTTCCAATTCATCAGATGTGTCGAGGTACAAGTATTAATTAACATACTAACATAGTGCTCGTACGAAATACATAGAATCAATTACATAGAACGATTTATGTAATCAATATCTAAATGTTTCAAATTAACATATTCTCCTTCGGTTTGGACGACGAGAAACATTTCTATCGCTGATAATATGTCAGCAATAACAGGAAAAAAAAAAGAAAAAGAATGAAATCTATCGAGTATCAATTAGACAGTGGAACGTTCAACCATAGCCTACTGGAATATGTTAAAAAAGAAAAAATCAGAGAAATTATTCGACATTATCGTGAGTCACCGATTCGAGACGAACGGCTCTCGATAACCACGCCTCTTTAATTTATTCAACCGGGCACGAGGGAATGTAACTTTCTTGGCTTCGTTAAGTCCGTTTAAATCGAATATGATAATTTTATGCGAATATTTCACGTAACGCTGGTAGCGTTGAAGTGCGTCGTGAGTCGAAGTGCGAATTCTTTTTTTTTTTTTTTCATGTCACGCGCATAGACCCGAGGAAGAAGAAAAGAAGGAGAGAAAAAGAGAATCGAATATACTTTATGTTATCGCACGCACTTTCTAATCGTGTTTCCACGGTGTGAATTATGCTTGCTGTCGCGAACTACGCACGACGATTGTGCACCTTTTATGAAAGGACACCGCGTACACGATCCTTCTGCTGATATTAATAAGTACAGTTATGGAAATACACGACAATTATATCATTACGTAAACCTGTCCTGTCGCTAAACAGTGGCATAATATTTCTTCCCGTGTCGCTCATATTTTGTAGGGAACAAGCGAAGTCAAATATTTTTCTAAGAAGCGTGATACATACGATACGACACAGGTATATTTATTCCTATAATTTACGTACAACTTTTTTCTTTTATTTTAAAATTCTTTTTGTAGGGCAGACAGGCTTGTCACTGTCTTCGTCCGTATTTATCCTGAATTCTTCTAAGTCGTAAATTTTGGACCCTCATCTCTTCTAAACTATGCGACAAGTATAAGGTGGAAATTATACGCGTACATAATAATATCCTAATGTTATAAGAAGTGATATTTTTAAAATTACTGACTAAGAAACTAAATATAAGACGACAATTTTGATAACATCAGATTGATTGACGACGTATAGAATTTTAAAATTGCTCAGGTATAAAAGAAAAAAGAATGGAAAATATGATTCATCGCGTTCTTCCTCTTTATGGTTCAAACTTATCCAGTTATAGGTTGATCACGCCGTATGTAGCGACGACAAACGGCAAAATTATCGACTGGTGGCTGGGAAACGAGCGAGAGAACGGAGCCGATGCGGGTCATTTTCGATCGTTATTATTCGTTCAAATACAATAACGAGCAATCAGTTTGCGTACGTAAGCAGAAGGGTGGATGATCGGAAAAGAAGAGGAGGAAAAAAGAAAAGTGGAGAGAAAAAAGAACTACCGACAGTCTCGTCTTGCTATCTGTTTTCAAGTGGTCGTAATTATATCGTAAATTTAACAACGCCAGGGCAGCATCGACTCTCCGTTTATGGCTCGGTTCGTTAAAACTTTCCTCGAAATGAATTCTGACCGAACGATGCTCACGTAACGATCAAAAAACGATTGTACCTACTCTCATTTTGTGACTCCTTTTAATGCCGACTCTTTCGTTCCTCTCGCTACACCGCCTAAGAATTCCTGTAATCTTTTAATCTTGAACTTTCACTTCTACCCTTTTTTATCCCGTTTTTATATTAGGTCGCCAGTAGACGAATCTAAATGGCACGGCGCGAACCGCAAAGAAAAATCAGGATATCTCAGGCAATTTAAAAAGTATCGTTCAATGCGCTGATAATTGAACGAGATACCGCTGCCAGCGACGTTATAATGCACGCGTAGAAAAACCGATGAAAAAGCGGGAACCAGAAAAACCGTGATACATCGACGTGATACTGAATTTGCTTCGAGTTACGAGCCACTTTTTTTCAAGTTCGCGTGGTTGCGCAAGAAAAAGTTCGGCTCCATTTCAAAGGGCGTAAATCTTCTCTCTCAGCAACGTAATTAGAATTCTGAAACTCGTATGCCTATTTGGTCGATCGTTTCACTTTGTTTAAATCATGTTATATGTGGCACGTAAACGAATAAGTACTTGTAATAATAAGAATATTCAGATACGAAATAGGCAAAAGATTCTCGCTCTTTTTCCATGCTGGTTTAATTTGCCAATTAGTGTTTAAAAGATCTCGTGTAAAATTTTGATCAATTTTGAAGATATCTTTATACTGAAATTTAACTACAAATCTTCCAATTACGAATTACTACAATAAATCACGAAAATTGCTTTGAAAGCTTGATACCATACTACGTATGTGATTTTAGACGATACCTTTTCTTCGAGATAATTACGTTACACTAGAATCTATGAAATCTTTCCAATTAACCTGATTGAAAATAGGAACACCTGCGTATCTTATATTTTGGTATTTAGCCATACTATCCAAACATGTAATCCGCGTCAAATGAAAGAATCAGAGAAAATGTGTCACAAGCGAAAAATACTTAGATCTGAAGAAAGACTGTAACTAGAATTAAAGTCCGATATTCTAAAAACACATTGCGTATTCTAATGTATATAAACCAATAAATTCATAACTCCTTTGTATAAACGCGGATTTCACGTATCATTTTCCATGTTTATCTTATTTTTGTCGAAAAATTCATTTGTACATCTCTTTCATCGATAAATTGAAATAATTGTACACAATTATTTTGGACACGTTCGCTTCTCGAGTCAGTGGTCAACGTATTTGTCGTATACGTCGAACGAGCGTACAATACGTGAAAAGTGGAGAGGCTGACAACAGGTTCAAATAATTATTACGATTAGCCGTATTTTTTGCCTACTTTAGCCACGGCAACGAGGTACAAAATGTATAAGTTAGGAATTGCCGACAGGCTCAGCACGCGATAATTGTGCGGTTGCACAACGATCGTTAAGGTTTCACGAGTTGCTCGTATTTCATCGAAAAAAGGAAAAGGAAAAGGAAACTAGACGAAAGAAAACGAGAATGATTTTCCATTTCACTAGGCACCGGGCTTCTGCCGCGAAACCGTTTTGTTTCCGCTGGCCACCGATACCGATCGACGTAAACGTCCAATACGATACCACACTGTCCGCGCCATGAATAAAAATGTCTGAACGAAAGTTGCCAGGTAAACGCTTAATGATGCAAAGCTTCCACGTTGTCCTGGATTCGTTTCGAGACCGTTGCAAATGACAGATGTAAAATACGTCCAATTACCAATGAGAAAAGAATCGAAGTATATTGGGAAAAAAGTCAGGCTGTCGTTTCGTTATTGCACGTTATGAAATAAAATATGCAGACAGATTATACATATGCAAAGATTCAAATTGCTATAACAACAAGATGGCTATAATTATATGTATATATCATCTTTTTCAAATTACTATTTGGGTTCTCACGTAATGTATAGGGAACGATATTACGCGTGTTGTTAATGATTACACGAAATAGTGGTTGAGTAATTTGTTACGAGATAAGCGATCAAGAATATATTGAAATTATTATTCATGTTGATCGACGATTATGCGTATACGTAATATGAAAAAAGAAAATTGAAAATTGATATTTTTAATTCAACCTTGTACTTTGATATTCGTAGAAGATGCCCGAAATGACAATCCTCGATTTGTATACAAACTTGCTGTCGTTGTGTCAAGGAACTTCGCAATCTTCCAGAAATTCCAGATGTACGTCGAATGATACAGACCGAGAATAGCCGGTTTGAAGTTTCGAGCGCCTTCTACGAAGGTAAACAATTGCGGATAAATGAAACACAAAAGTGGCTATAACATTGAATCAAGATCAAATAGGACACGTATTTATACGAACATCTTTGTCCCATATGTTGTGAAACACTCTGCATATGTGTGTAATAAAAATCTTATCATTTCTATATATATTAGGTTGTCCGAAAAGTTTCTTTTGTTTTATAAGGAAATAATAGACGCACGATGTTTTTTGTTTTATATTAGTTTATTGAGTTCAATAAAATAATATAAAACAGAAATCGTTGTTCATCCATTATCACCTTACGAAATAAAAGAAACTTTTCGGACAATCTAATACGTACGTCTTTATATTTGTTTGTCAAACATTGCCAATATAATCGCGATACATAACCGTATCGTCTTCTGCAAAATTTTCAACGTAACATACACGTTTATCTGTAACTTCCGTAAGCGTATACTTTCACGCGTTTCACCCACAAAGCTGCAATAGTAAAAAAAAACGTAATTTCTCGCAAAAAGAAAAATGGAAACTAATCATCCACTTTGATCCATTTTAAAGTAGGAGATTCTATGACGGTCGAGAAAGAAATTCCGGTAATCGTGGAGGAATTTTATCTCGAGACGAGGTCAGACGTATTTTCCCAGGCCGAATCCCCGGAGCCGAGCAACTACTTTTCCCAGCCTGGGAGAGGCATTTCCTCGTAGAGCGGCGTCGTTACATTGTCAGGAAGAACATTTGCATTGACATAGCAAAGCGCCGCAAATGGACAGGCAGCAGAAAGTCGCGAGGCGTTGGCCGTCGTTTAAAAGTAACTTTACGGTGCGCGCCGCGCCGCCGCAAAAAGATCTGGTTCACGTCGTTCGGTAAAAAGCATTGAATGCCGATACCGGGCTGAGGCGGAGGCCCCGAGTGAAATGTGGCATAGCAGAGTCGATAACAACGACACAAGCCCGGGGACCACAGGCCAGGACTTTCACGCGTCCTTCGACGAACATGCTCCTTCGAGTTGTGCACGCGCTCGGCCATTCGCAAAAGTTTCCCTCTTATCGTTCCCATATAACGCACGCCACGTCGCTTTTTGTCCGGTGCAACCAACCCAACGAAAACTTATTACTTATCCCCGCTGTCTCGTTGTATTCGAGCGTCGCTATCGTTCCCGCGATTGAATAATTGCACCCGTGAGCCGGTATACCCGGCCAACCGTGCACTTTCCTCGGTTCTATAAAGGGAATTTTAAAATTAGAAGGGCGGAAGAGATGCGTTTCGATAAGCATTGATACAGACGCTTGACGATCGAAGAAGACGTTTTTAATGATTCGAGAGAGAACTGTTAACGACGCGTTCGTAACGCGATCACAGGATGATCCTAATGACGGATAATTATTTTTGTGAATTTGACGAGGCTTGGAGAAACAGGGAAGTGGATATTGTTGGAAATAAAAGTCTAACACTCTGAGCGATCGTGTAGTATTTATTGGAAGAAATGAAAATTGCTGGAATACGTTGAAGTTGAAGTCAATTCTTTCTATGATATCTGTATACGGAAAATTAAAGTTGACTCGATAAGAGACAACTTTTTGAAAATTTCTGGAAGAGATTAGGAAAGGAATGGAGTAGAAATATCGAAATCAAATTATCGAGAATCAAGCAAATTTTGCCGACATTGTTTCGTGAACTTAAGATGATTTTTTTTAGAAATAGAAGGGTATACCGATAGCAAAATAAAAGTTTCCGATTCACACACTTTTATAACGCACTTTTATAACGCAATTTTTTTTATAATAGAAAACAATTTACGACGCAGATATACGATATATTTTTCATAAAATGTATATATATTAATCGTAGCTTCTGGCTCCATAAAGATCAGTATCTAAAATAATTGGCTAAACTAAAAACCATTTGTGTTCGTATACATCAGGGGCATCTACGTTAATTGGTAAAAAATCCAAAGAAATAATTTCGTAAAAAGCAAAAATACCGCAGGAAATCAACACGCGTTGAACTTTTACCGAAATCAAGCGATCTCGATGATTCATTGCTAGATTTCCATCGCTCGAAGCGCTCTTGTTCTGATCGTTATTCTATCGGACTATAAAATAGCGTCGCGCCAGACAATCACGCTCTCCTACGTGGACGTTGTAATCGTAAAATATGGGGCGTCGCGTCGTAGCCGCAGAATCCAAAGTGAAAAGTTATTGCTTGTCGTGCTGCTCTGGTGATTTTGAATGGGGCTAGAGTTGAACGATTGGATAATTATGCGCTCGATACTTGAATAATTCGAGACCCTGTTATTATATGCGGTTATAGCTTCGCAGAGTATTTATAAATCGACGATTCTGTTTGCCTCCGTAATTGTTATCGAATCGTCTATTTTATCAGCGATCACGTTTGTGGTCACTGCCAACAAAACTTCGTCATTGATTATCCTTTTCAACTCGTACGCGTTGTACCGAATGATTTTGATTTAATGGAACGAACGATTTCTCTTCTATAGATTCGTTAATTTAATTTGTTTATGTGTGCAGATATGTAGGTGTATATAACAGAGTGAAAAGTTACTGGAATAATTATGCCACCTAGATTTGACGAACTGCTAAGAATAATCTGTTTAACAGGTGAGTTGCAAACGCTAATCGATTTAACTGTTTGCAGTTTGACAAATTGCAAGTCGTATTGTATTTAAGTGTGATACTTAAACATTAGTGAAAATAATATTACTTTTATTTGGTAATTAACAGCTTATTGTTTAATTATTTACATTTGACGACATAATGAAAATAAGATGAATTTTACGATTCCTAATTTACAAATCTAAATCATCGTTTTTGAATACATCATAGCTCGCAGTTAACGAAACTGCAAACAATTAAATCTCTCTTTCTCTGTACTTTAGATATGTTACATTTATAATATATAACAACGTGTGCCTATTTTTAATATAATAAATTTAAATATATATCAATGATAAGGATAATCAACGCACTTGTTCGACTTAATATGTTTGAAACTATGAAACGCTACATTATGCTAGCACAATTATGAGAGACAAGATTTTTATTTGCTTAACATCGTTGAAAATGGTAATAAAAATTTCTCCTATTTAGATAAAATATTCAGTTGCAACAGATTCATGAATGCTTAACGATTCGTTAAATTTATTGTAATTATATAATCATTCATGATATCCTTTTATGAATAGTCGACTTCAGATATGTAAATGTAGCTTTTTAAATTCGCTTCTTATTTAGAATAATAAATTATTTTAAAGCTAGAGTATAGTGACTAGTAGTATCTATTTATTACAACGGGAGATGATCCGTGAAAGGCGAATATTGTTTTCAGAAACATTGCTCACGAGTTAACTATGCTCGCGACCGCGTTAAGAATTCACGTCACTTAACAATTACCAATTTCATACGTTCACCTGCAACCACCTACGCTAACATTAAAGTCGACTGGCATCGACAGGTACGCGAACAACTTTGAATACTAGTCTGTTATTACCAATATCATTTATTGTGTTTTTTATAATGCAGGCAAGGCCAAAAGTATTAACCATCAAACGATCTAACCATTGCCATTTTCTTGCCCTTAACAATTTTTAAGCGGAAATGAATTGCTCAACCCTTGTTAAAGTACTATATTTCAAAGTATAATACACAAAGTATATAACACTGAGATACGAAACTATTTCGTACAATAATTTACGAATTTGTATAAAAAAAATTAATAATACGTATAATATTATTTATTATTTATTGTAGACAGTCATCCAGGAAATTTGTATTTTAAATAAAATGCTTCAAAATTCTAAGCGTAAAGTTGATGTGTTCTATACCCAGTTAATCACGAGCTGCGTTATTATCGTCTTAATTGTGTTACGTATTATATTAAGAAATATAATATATATAAATGTTATATATGCTTCGTTTAAACCAACATGGCCCTTCTGTAAGATGCACTAAAACTTTTGTCAGTGATAATATTACGAAAGGTAAACTCGCAACAAACATTCAAAGTATTATGTATGTAAAAAAATATATATATATTCGTATAAAACATAGCATTATATAAGATAGAACATGATGTACAAAATGTAAAAAGTTGCAGAGAGATAGTTCAAAATAATTACAGGATCTCATCTTACATACCAGGAGGACATTATTATTACATAATAATAATTTATTCAGCGTATAGTAGTATCTACGTATCAGAATAAAAAACATACTAAGAAGAATATTTAAAGAAGCGAAATAACCAACGGTATCTAATATGAAGACTAGAGACAGACGTTTGTAATGATTCTACAATTTATACGTAAATGTATCCATAAATTAAACTTATAGTAAATTATGACAGGCCAATAGTCGATAGAAATTCTGTAAAGTTCAATTTTAACATCAACTCTTAATATTTACCTTTTACCGTGTATCCTTGTTCTACAAAGGAACTCCAAGATATGTACATTAAACTAACAACTGCGTGATGTAGAAACTACAGTCTTAGAATTCAGCAGAAGACACTATCGTTTGCGCTTAATATCCTTAACGAACGGGTAAATTGAATTGGATAATCAGAATCGACGTACAACAACTGCGCGTTAATTGACATTGCATGCGAAATCGGATTCAGACGCGTATGTATGTATTGTACGTATGTACATGGCGCATTTAGAACGGTGGCCAGTAACCGCGTTTACCGGCAAATAATTGTTGGCCTTAATTAGAAAAAGCATATTTCTTGATTACAACGTTAAATGCAAATCTCGCGAGGAATCAACGTTCTACAGTTAATACACAGTGAAATTGTGAAAGTCGATTAGATTTTTCAATGCACGAAAGATAAAAATTGACTTGATGAAGATGTTTCGACAACTATGTTGCATGAAAGCGTGCATTGAGCAATTTTTAAAGAACATGAATTTCCAATTAATTCTAGTAAAATTGCATTTCCAACGGTCTATCCAACTTTTTAAAGTTTACAATAAGGAAACTTAGTCTTGTGACTACGTTTGTTCGTTGCTACGTAATGATCTATACTTTCAATGTATTGGGTTATTCAAAACATTCCTAACCCTTTTAGTATGAATTTTTACGTAATAATAAAATATTCAAACAAATACAGTACCCAGTTGGATACCAAGGAGAGCTAAGGAAAGATATCTAAATTTCGTTAACAGAGCAGATTTCTTTTTCCCAATGATACAATGTTGAACTTCATACGTACGAGAAATTGTTATTTGCTGTAATTTTTGTGAAATTTAATTCGGAAAACGGAGATAAAAAATTTAATATTCTGAAAGCTTGTAAGATTCGTTAAAGAAGAGGAGGAGAAATTTAACAAGAAATGATTCGTAAAATTATAAATGACAAAACGTCTAACTGTTGTATTTAAATCTTAGGTTTCTCTATGAATTTTCTGAAAAACCTAATATATTTTATTATTGCTCATATTACATTAAAAATGTGAAGGTAGTTATAATTCTTAAGAATTCTCGTATCTTACTCATAATTCTCTTTCTTATAATGGCGTTTAAAAGTATTATGAATGTATTTGAGGAAGTATCACACTCATCTCGATGATTAATATTAATATTAATAATTCATAAAACATGTTTGTCAATGTCTGAAGAAATTCGAATTTCCGATTTGAAGCGTAGTTTATACAGTCAGCTCGGTTAAATGCAATTTTTTTTGGAGATGAATTTAAGGACATCCATGTTTTTAAAATGTGTAAAAAAAAAGGCAATAAAACATTCTAAAGGAATTGTACCGACGAATAAAGTCCAGTTAATAATTTCCATTTGACAATATTACATTTCCTAACAAAATTATTTATCATACGATGTACAGTACGTAACTGATTCTGCAATTTCTCTACTGCAGAGTTTACAGTAACAAAACTGTTAATTGAATATAATTTAAAACCCACAGAGGTGGAATCTGTTATGATAGTAATTTACTGCATTAAAGTAATGACGTACAACTAGGTTCTTCGCTACGATCAGTGGATAGAATTCTACTTTAAATTTGTTTGACGCGAGTAAATATACAGCCTGGCCTGAAATAATAGGAATTTTGTCCGTTACCGCTATTATTAAATCCTGAATCACTTAGTCGTACGACAAGAATACTCACAATAAGACAAGTTCTCGTTTGGACAAGCATTAAGGCGTATTCATTTTCAGTAATGAGATACAAAATGCAAAAGCAAACCGTACAATTTTACGAAACTCGTCGACCATTTCGTTGCAACGAATTTGTTACAGGCGATAAAAACGATTCTGTGTTTCGATAAACCAGCAATCGGCCAGAGTAATGGAACTGTAATAAAAACAAGGCAAAGAAAAAGCGCAACGCATAAGATAAAAATCCTACATGGTATATAAATAATTTCATCACGCTAAATGGCGACAAATTATAATATGTGATTCGCGAGGCATTAGAATATATACACGAAAAGATTAAAAGTAATAATTCAGCGATAGATTACGGAAGGTTATCTCTAGACAGAAATAGTAGCCTGCACTATATAAACGTACTTAAACACGTTTCCATAATTGATACAGTTAATTTCAAGCCGCTGAATGACCAAACGTCACAACAGACAATGCGATTCGTGTTTCCAATACGATAACCTTATCTGGAGGTTTATTCAAAGCAACGAGACAGCAGAGACTGACGGACTTTTAAGAAATAGTTTTCATACGTATCGCTTGGTCGATGCTTGACAATAGTAATTTCAAAGAAAATACAAGTCCTCATTGTTCGTGAAGAGAACGAAACACATCGAGTAACCCGCTTATCTCGCCGACCGCGTGGCAATTATAAAGAAGATTTGTAAATGAACTCTAAAAGAACAAACAGTCTTTAGCGCGATCTAGCTGTATTATTGTTAACGAGTATCTTGACAAACTTTCGATCCGAAACAAAGAACTCCTGATTTGTCTATCTTGCTAATTATAGGTGAAAAACGAACGTTAACGCGCGACTTTATTTAACCCTCTCAGAAATCAGCCTGCCACAGGCATTCTCCTTTCCCAGAGTGCTTCTCACGATCTCGTTCGTACGTACATATATACACATCAAAGTGAATTTCATCGACGTGAAAAACGTCGCTCAACGAACGAGGAAAAACATACAGCTGTATGTAACGATACAACAGCATCTGAAACTGAAACATCTAAATCTAAAAACTAGACAAAAAAAAATTAAATACCAAAGATGAAATCTAAAGAAATTAAAGGAAACTGAACATCGATAAGGAACATCTTTATTTAGTCGTAGACTAATCGGGTAGAGAGCAACGATAATATTCGATAAATAAACGAAAAATATACGCGCCATATCGGACATAATTATTGGGAAGATAGTGGATTCCGATTTAACTCCCGTCGTACGATTGTTGTTCGAGATGACGAATTTATTTTTGAAAGAACGGATGAATGGTATTTTTCTGATGCGAAACGAAAACAACTTTGTTCGACGTTGGATTAGGAAATTTTATTTGAACTCTATTAATGTATCGTTAATTACATTATAATGTAACTATAAATTTAGTTGGTAGAATCGGGTCACTCGGTAAGCGTTAACGTTATACTAGATCAAAATATTGTTTTCAACTTTTCGGTCATTTTATATTATTGTATTCTACTTTATGATATCACGGTTACGAAAGGGAATTCCAAAGATTTGCTTAACACTTTTTATCGTCGCTATTCCTTCTTCCATCTAGATGCTGCAATTATATGAATTATTTATGAAACTCAGCGTAATAGTAACGTGAAAACGATCTTCTTTAAATCATAGAAATTCCATTTTACGCTTCTAATCCTTATAATGGGTTCCTATAAAATATCTATTATTCTAATAATCTTTTCGTATTTCGATAAAATAATCTGTAGGTTATTTTATTTCTATTTTCCAATAATACGGCATTTACTCAACTTTTATATAATATTTTACTGCTTCATCCTTAATGGGTTAACGTAATTGTGGGAACTAGGTTTCTTTACGATTATTTAATGTTACGTACTCGTATGGCTTTTGAGGACAGACCAAGTAGGTTTCATTTTGTTGCTTTTAAAATATTAATAGGTTAATGCAGCCAGAACCAAGCAAAAACACTAACGACAAAAAACCATCATAATGATGTGTTTCAGATAGTTTGTTGATCGTATCTATTACATCATGAGTAGCCACAAACTGGTACTAGTTCAATAGAGACTACAGTTAAGTTTAACGCACCATAACATGTTTCCGTCTAATATTATACAATTGAAAATCGTACGTAACATAAATTAAAACAGTAACAGATAAAATTACGCTATTTAATTAGCTAAGATATCAATTACATTGAATCTCATTAACCAACATTATACCGAAGTTTACTTGTGTAATAACTTACCAAAGTTGTTAAAAGTATTTATACCTGTTTTTAAACATTATATTTTTATTCGTTTTTCATAATGTTCATAAATTCTTTACATTCGTAAATTTATTTGTTGTTCAGCTAGAAGATCTAAGTTTATCGAGAACGTTCGCTCAGAATATCAATATTTGATATTGTTGAATTGAAGATTTTAATTTAGCAATGGTCCTTAGCTGGAAATTATATGATGTTTCTCAAAACAAAGATGTAAGTTTATTGAAAGTTTTGAGCTGTTTTTTCATATTTAAGAAGCACAAACGAAGTCTATCGACAGAAAATTACGTTTTTTGAAACCCGAAGATTTAAGTTACCATCAAATCTAACATCTAAATTTACCAGAATATTTTAACTCAAAATTACATTGCCTGTCAAAAAGAATTTCGTTTAAAATGACACTCAAATGTTAAGCTGGTATTTTCTATGAAATTTTCTACTACGAAAAGTAGGTAAATATAGAGAATATGTTATAAATGATTGTACAATCGAATAATAATATATCACACGACAAAGGATGCTAAAAATATAGAATAACATTTTTTCATCTGTTTATGACAAAATTACGTGCCATCTGTTGAATACGTATGCATTTAACTACCCTCTGTCTAGACTTGATGATCCTATCGTAGACTAATATCTCTACGTATTTGTGTTTACTGTATTGAGTAACGAAGAACGCACGATAAAACAATTTCTTCACGCACAATAAATTTTATTAATTTAGAAATTGTTGGAAAAGCGTTTCTTATTCCGTTGAATACAAAATTTTGCTTTTCGTGCCATATTAAGTTTCTATGAACCCTTTCTACTTTTTTCTAATATTTTATTTTATCAAATTTTTTCTTTTTAATTACTCGGTACTTTAACTTCTTCAGAGTGGGTTAATTGATTTAATATGACTGATATATATGTCGGATTTCGTTAGAAATTTTATAAATAAGGTAATAATAATAATAGTAATAATAGTAACAATAATAGTAACAATAATAGCAACAATAATAGAAACAATAATAGAAACAATAATAGAAACAACAATAGTAACAATAATAGAAACAATAATAGGAACAATAATAGAAACAATAATAGAAACAATAATAGAAACAATAATAGAAACAAATTTTCAAATTTTCAAATTTTCAAAAACTCAAATTTTCAAATTTTTAAAAATTCAAAAATTCAAATTCTTAAATATTTAAAAATTCAAATTTTCAAATTTTCAAATTTTTAAAAATTCAAATTTTCAAATTTTCAAATTTTCAAATTTTCAAATTTTCAAATTTTCAAATTTTCAAATTTTCAAAAATTCAAATTTTCAAAAATTCAAAAATTCAAATTTTCAAATTTTTAAAAATTCAAATTTTCAAATTTTCAAAAATTCAAAAATTCAAATTTTTAAAAATTCAAATTTTCAAAAATTCAAAAATTCAAATTTTCAAATTTTTAAAAATTCAAATTTTCAAATTTTTAAAAATTCAAATTTTCAAAAATTCAAATTTTCAAATTTTCAAAAATTCAAAAATTCAAATTTTCAAATTTTTAAACATTCAAATTTTCAAATTTTCAAAAATTCAAAAATTCAAATTTTTAAAAATTCAAATTTTCAAAAATTCAAATTTTCAAATTTTTAAAAATTCAAATTTTCAAAAATTCAAATTTTCAAATTTTCAAAAATTCAAAAATTCAAATTTTCAAAAATTTAACTTTTCAAATTTTTAAATTTTCAAAAATTCAAATTTTCAAATTTTCAAATTTTTAAAAATTCATATTTTCAAATTTTCAAATTTTTAAAAATTCAAATTTTCAAAAATTCAAAAATTCAAATTTTCAAATTTTTAAAAATTCAAATTTTCAAATTGTCAAATTTTCAAATTTTTAAAAATTCATATTTTCAAATTTTCAAATTTTTAAAAATTCAAATTTTCAAAAATTCAGATTTTTAAATATTTAAAAATTAAAATTTTCAAAAATTCAAATTTTCAAATATTCAAATTTAAATAATTCAATAGAAACAATAATAGGAACAATAATAGAAACAATAATAGAAACAATAAGAGTAACAATAATAGAAACAATAATTGAAAAAATAATAGTAACAATAATAGAAACAATAATAGCAACAATAATAGAAACAATAATAGCAACAATAATAGAAACAATAATAGCAACAATAATAGAAACAATTATAGTAACAATGTCGGATTTCGTTAGAAATTTTAGGCGTGAAATAATTAATAAGTATAACAAAAGCTATTGACAATGTTCCTGGGCTCAATTACGAATCCACGGTCAACGGGTAAACTCTTTGTACAATGTAATACATTTTGTAGCACGCAGACACGTTAACTCAGACGTTGGGTTACTTTCAGACTGACTCCAAGTCAATGACAGAAAACTCTCCAAGGAGATTGCAAAATAAAAGACAGATACAGTGACACATGTCAAATACATATCGATCAGGAATATCAACCAATTCCCAAGCGCCGTAGCTAGGCAGTTCCACGTAAACCAGCATTGCTCCTGATCAAGACTTTATTGTTTATACAGCGTATCCCTCAACACTGATACCTCCTCTGTAAGACATTTCGTTCATCCCGTGACCGTGGCTACGTTCGGCGACCAGTTATGTCACCTCGAGCCCAAGTATTGGGGAATCTTCCAAAAGAAAGGCCCGATGTCCCTACATCTCCGACATATAATTATGAAGTATATTAAATACATAATTATGTCGAAAATAAATACATATTATTTACATAATCGCGATTCTACTGCAATGAAACTCAACAATAATTTTTCCATAAGCACCTTTTAAACGTATTTCAGTTAATTGAAGAAACAGAAACTCTGAAACTCGTCGTTTGACGGATTTGCTAAATCTGGAATAAAATATACAACTTCAAACATGATCATTTGCTCAAAAAGCACACGTATACGTTTACTACAACATAAAATCGTTTTTATTCTCTTGTATACTATATTACATCGTAATTAATTATTGACTTGTTATTCGATACAATGTATTTAGATGATATTCGCGTGTATTTTTGTGCTTTGACCTATATATATATTTCAGAAACGTCTTTAGTTCTAAGAATACCGTGCCGGAAGGGTTGAAGAACGGTATTTAAATTCGTACACCATATTCAAACCCACTTAACTTCTGCAACCGCAAACAATTCAGCATCATTTCATACATCCTTGAAACCGGTCTCGTCTATGCGCACCAAACCGGGCCAATAACCTAAGTCTTTGCTGTTCCAGTGAACTACATAAACCTTCCGTCTTAATGCTTACGTCTCAAACGTAATCCTTACTTTCCCCGACGCATAAATCGCAGCAGCCAATCACGAACCAACCCTAACCTACTTCCATTCGGTTATGTTAAAATTGCTAGGAAAGGGTTATTTGACTCGCATCAACGTTCAACGCTGATCGAGTGCGAAGTGCGGTCACCTAACAAAAGTCACTTGCACTTAAAAACAAATACAACGAACGACACATATATTTTGGCAAATTTTTTATGTAACATAATGTAAACATAGACTTCTATCTACAAAATATTATATTCGCGTGTATATTGGCAACTTTTTGCTCCGTGAGCGCTTGCCTTGCTTCCTCTTTATCTCCTTTTTTTATCATTTTTAATAACATTTTTAATATTAATATCACATATCCAAGTTACTCAGCTTTTGACTTTTTTCTAACATCCTTTAATTACCTAATACCTGATTAATCGAACGCTTATCGATCCAGTTATCTGAACACGAAACTATTATTTAAACGACAAATCATCGATAACGGAACGGAAAAGGATTTCCTATTACATAAACTGCTATCTCTCCTCCGACAATTTCAAATCAGTAGAGTCCTACCGTAAGAAAATCGCGCGTTCTATCATTTAGAGTGCTGAAGATCGTAGCGATATAAGTCAAGATCATTGGAATTTGAATTTAGTCACGTACTCAAACGTCATCCCTTTAATTTCGTAATAAATTATTTCGTGATCTTATTCTTTGTCACGATACGTTTTCATCATTTGAAAGAATATAATCAATTTTGCGTAATAGCAAACGCAGCACACCATTTTATGAAAATTAGCGATACTATTAGCGCGTCTATTTCATGGCTAGAAACATAAATCTGGCGAATCGTACACGGTCATTGCAAGGAAATCGTATCGAAATCGTAACGACGTCGAATCACTCGGCGTGCATTACGGAAAGTAGCACATTTCAGTTGCCTTAGGAAAAAGAACAAGTCTATGTTTGATATGTTTCAACGTGCGGCTGCCTGTTTGGCCGCAACAGAGTCATCGCACCATGTGTAGACTAATATTACCTGACGCTTGAGTTTGAGTTATTGTATTTATTTCTTCAGGTAAAATTACCTTGTTATAGGTAGCTTTGTATAGGCCATGGATATTCCAAAGATATAACATAACCTAGTAACTGAAATAGATACGGAAAAGGGTTGCAAAAACTAGCACTTTATTTTTACAAGAGTCGAAGCACTGAAACTACCAAATAGCTGTGCAATTTTGAGCAATTCGCATCAATCCAGATAGCTTTACTTTGAAAACCGAATTTCCAAAAATTACTGTCTTCGAGCGTGTCTATTCAAAAACGTCGTCAAATCTTTGTAATCTCCTTATTACGAATCTTAGGTATGCGCTTTTCTCTACATATACATGTAATACATAAGACAATTCCAAGGATAAGTGGTATTCTCTAAGACGACAAAGACTTCTACGTACACGTTTTTATAAGCAAATAGCTTTTATTTAATTCTAATTAAAGATCCTTACAGATTTAGAAATACAAAAAGCACAAAAATAGAATAACTGAAAACGATCAGAATTATGAGTTTTTCCCTGGCAGTCATTTTAAAACACTGTGCGTGGCAGGGATCCGCGCCAGGGCAAAGACGCGCGATCTCGCACGCTGGATTGAAAGAGCAGAGGAACCAGAGCCGGCGTATTTCGGCCAGAGCCGGTTCAAGGTGGAAAGACCGTGTTGCGCGTTTGCTCTGTTTGGATTCGGGCGGGCGCAGTATCGGTGGCGGCGGCGGTGGCGGCGGCGGCGACGGCAGCAGGTGGAAACGCTTCTGAAGCGGAGCCGACGAAGGTGGAAGTGGCGAAGCGCATCGAAAACTGGTTTGGAGCGGGAGCTCGGCGGCGCGGCGGCGTGGCGCGACGCGACGCGGCACGGCGCGGCGTGGCATGGCAGTTGGCGAAGTGGGGAACGATCCGTTTCGCGACGGCCGGTGGGGGCAAGCTTGGCAGCGACAAGTGATGGTTTACAGTTATAGTCAGTCCGGATCGGGCGTTCGGTCAGCCGAGACTACTTGTGCCAAGCGTTAAGCTCCACAATCGATTCCGATTTGTCGAGCCGGTGTATTAAACGCGACGTCGCTTATACGCGCATACACGCGCGATCGCATCGAGACGAGAAAGTTTGAGAGTGAAGTGTCGTCGTCGTCGTCACCGTCGTCGTCGTCGTCATCGTCGTAGTCTGTCCACCCCTGTCGACGTTTCTCTACTTTGGCCACGCAACGAGCATCGTTCTTATCCAAGGATCGTACGTTCATTCTCGGCCTCGACGATATCGCTACAGTTGCACCGTGTGGCCGTGCAACTTTTTTCCAAACGAACGAGTTCAACCTGGATCACCGAAACCTTCTGTGAAACTTGACGAAATCGAATCGAGCACAATTAACGGTATATACCAGACTGGCGGAAAGGAAGATCCGCGTGGACGAAACGACAGCGCCGTGAATATGTGTACGTCATCGTTCGTGGGTTCATTGTGCACGATTAATTGGATACGGGCGCACGTATATTGGCCCGTCGTTCGCGTTTCTTTTTACCTTCCAGTTCGATTCTTTTCGCGTTTCGATCTCGCGCGACTATCACTGCCTTGCCTGCCTCGTCTCTTACCGATCGTGAGAGTTTCTCGATGAATCGTCCCGTTCCAACTTTCTTCTCGTACGTTTATTTAGCCAGTACGCAACGTAAAAGAGAAACAATCTTCCCGTCGTCTTTATCAGATAGATCGTCAGAACATTCCGGATCGATAACCAATCGGAGAGCTCGAGAAATATTTCTCAATCGTATTGCACGACGAGTAAACGAACGAACGATTCGAAGAAACGACCATACTCTTCCGCTCGTTGATTCGATTCCTCAATTTGTTTCGACGAATTTCTTTTGTATCGAATGAGCGACATCCGCGAGAAAAGCGACGCCTCGATGCGCGTAAGAACGCACGCGAACGAATACGGTCACTCTCGTACGCGGATGTGACCTCGTAACACTCGGCGAGGACTTCGAGACGATCACGATGGAAATGGGAAATGAAAACGCACACGCGGAGATAATCCGCCTCGTAGCGAGCGTTTCCGTCGCGTGCTGCATTTTTCTTTTCTTTCCTCGTTCTGCGCGTCCTACGCGCTCGCCAAACAAATACGCTGACTCAATGTACGTTGCGTACCGCAAGAAACAGGAATTCCCTGAAAAGCGTTCAGGCTCATGGGAACGAGTTTCGTTCACGCAACCAACGTTCGCGAAATTCCATACACGTGACTCGAAATAACTTTACCAAACTCGTTATCTCCGAGCATCGTTCTTGAAAATCCAATGCATTATTTCTTTCCCACAAACCTATCGAATTTTAATACTTTCGTTATATCGTTCGAGAGATTTTCCATAGTTAGATCATTTTGAGAAAAAGAGAGAGGAAGATTCTCACGGATAAATTAGAACATAACACGATCTTATTTGTATTTAGGGTGAGAATGATAGTCGCCGATTTAAGAGGCTTAGAGAAAGAGGAAGCAACTAGTAACACGGTGAGAAGAGAAAATCACCTCTCGCGTTACATTGTTGAACTTGAATCTAACGTTAAACTCTAAATTCCCATTCGGCTTGTGTCGTCATCGTTAAATTCGATCGGAGCTGTTCTTTATTCGACGCTCGAAAGCTAGATTTCGCGGATGCGATACTACTCGCCGATCTTTTTCTAAATATAAACAAAAAGAACTCTACGAATATGCATAAAAAACGATGTGAACAACATTTGGATCAGATTTCCGGTTTCACAGTGTTATCTAGAATACGAAGAATGAATTAAAATAATGAATTCGATGGTTCCAACTATCACACGACGTTAAAAGTTTTTTAAACGATCCACCGATATTTCAAAGGTGCGGCTCGATCACGCAACTATATAACTAAAAATGTTGGAACGTTCAGTTACACGATAATTCTACAGATGCCACAATAAGGATGAAAAAAAGCGAAAGGAAGCAATGATGGCAGGGAGAAAGGAGGAAAATCCCGCTAGTCGTACAACTCGTTTCTTTGCTCGTCTCCAACGGAGGTTCTTCTTCCATTCATAAATTCGAATCAACAATAACAACTCGCGGTGTTGTGTTGTTACGGTCGCGTATACGCGAAAACGTATTCCGTCGCGCGATATCGATTCACCACCCCATTTACGATCGCTGAGAGAGAAATTAACCCTCTATAATTGCATAGTTGATTATAGTTTTCCACGTTGATAACAAAAAAGAAATAAAAAGTAAATTATTTGATGGAAATACGAGGGTATGATAATAATAAAAGAAATATGTATACAAATGTATGTGTAAAATAGAAGTAACATGATAACGTATCGTATTAGATGTGGAAAAAAAAATTCCGTGCTTTTAGCTTTATGTTGTTTTACGATTTTTGTGTCTTTCGTTCTTAATGTTATCCTTGGTATAGAAACGACTAAAATAAAAATAACACAATGTATATGTATATTAGGCGTAGAAGAAGAATTCTGTACCTTTAGTTTCATGTTCTTTTGTGAGCAAAATGTACTTCCCAATTCTTAAAAATTAAAATTATTTCCTATCTTCTGATTATTTCAATGTTTTCTTTTCCATTCTTTCAGTCGTTGTGACCCAGCTGTTTCTGCATCTCGAACGTTTTACGAAGGATTTGACGAGTAAAAGATTTTACTCAAAAACTTGTTTAAATAATCTCCGATATTGTTTCGTATATGTTATATTATCTATCAGTATCATCGCCAACGAAGTATATCGTTTTTACAACTTCGATTGATAACTGCAGGAAGAACATACTCATAAATACACATTTTATCAGAGACAATTATATTTGCAATTATTTTTTTAATTATATCGGAATTAGAATATTAAATGATACGTTAAGGGAGGCACACGCCATAATATAAAACTAAATATAAGACTGAAGCACCGAATTTTTTTACATCTAATAGATACATAAATAAAGCACATAACTCTCAACTCGTATAACGTTAGAAACCATTAACATTAGAACTATCAAACCAATCAAAACAACTGCTATCGGATTTTTTCTTTTCGATAATATTAATATTTACTTTTACCGAGATAGAGACGCGATTTCGTCGAATTTTGATTATCGATCAGAAACGTAGTAAACTTCGAAACTAATTCTCCGTGAAAGACAGAAAATGCTACTCCTCTACTCTTCCCCTCTAGCCTTCCTGTATAACGTATTTAGATACATATTAAAGATGATAGCTCTAACGTTAAAAGAAGGACGATAACATTCTGGGTTCTCAAAGATATTCTTTGATCCGTTGTTTTGCATGGCTGAAGCTCAAACTCGATAGCAGGCACGGCGCGCGTAAATTTCTTCTCACGACGACTGTTTGCATAAAAATATCTTGCCCGCGATCGTTACGCCGTCGAAAACTTTCAAACAAGAGAGAAGTAAATCCCGTTTAAACGAGTTTGAACGTGGATAGCTAAACGTTGGCGATGCAAAATCGACCGAATCGAGCGAACGCGCAACAGGTCTCCTTCCCGAACGAAAGAATTGTCAATTTTCTGTCGTTTCGTTCTCGCGGCTGCGAGATAAGCCGTGGAAGTCTTCTTTTCTTCCATCATAATACGCGATAATACGCGACTTTCACCTCGTCAGCCAATATAATTTCCACGTGTTGCGCAGATAGTGCCTTCCTCCGCTGGCAATCGAAGGTAATTTCATCGGATGCCCGAGAGATCCAGCTGGGAATCCCCGAAAGAAACTCGAAGCACGAGTTATTGATCAACTCTAGCCGCGAGCGACAGGCAGAAGAGAAGGAGAAGGATTCGTTGGACGGAGGAACCTGAATGACGGGATAAAACTTGTGTCGGTCGAAGCGAGAAGGAAAAGTGTCGTGTGTTAAAACAATTTGGAGCTAATAAGAAGCAAAGAGGAAATATTTTTTTCGTGAAAGAAGAAAACGTAAATAAAAAGAAACGGAAGAATAATCGAGAATTTATATAAAGTGTCAATTGGAAAGTGTCGATTGTTCTGCGTGGAAATAGGAATATAATAGAATTGATATATTTAAGAAGATTGACAAACGGAATAAAAAACGGATTCTTCGAGTTCGTCGAAGGAGAAAGCATCGATTATCATCGAATTCGAGTGTCGTAGAGAACGAGAGCTGGTTTCTTCCATGGACGCGCGTCGAAGATAATCGAACGCACCTCAGCCAGGACCGCCGACATCCAAGGTAAATATAGCACCTGTTTTCCCGTCTTTCTGTTTCACCTTTAATGCCCACGCGTTTCTTCTGATCGAGCAGAAATACCGGTGCGTGCGTGCATTCACCTACGTTTGCATAGCAATGCGCATTTTTGCATCGCGGCCGTGCGCGAGCGCCAGTGTCTCGGCGACGAGAGAAAAAAGAGAGAGAGGGACAGAACGAAGAAAAGACGAAGAATCGAGTGAGAAAGAGAAAAAGGCAACGTGTGCATGCGTCAGGTTTTCTTTTTGCTCGCGTATAGCGAAATGTAAATGACGTATGTTGTCGTGATACGACATTATTCCTTCGTTGACAACGAACGTAACAATTTCGTTACACCAATCGATCGAACTCACTTTCCATCCTACCGTTGTCGCCAAACATTTATACATACTTTTATTCTCGATTTTCTCACGGCGTTACAATGAAATATAAAAGCAAGATTACGCGTTTTCGTGATAAGTTCGCCGTTCAGTCGAAGGTTATCGTTCGTTTGGTAATTACTATCGACGGCCGTTCGATCATTCATTAACCGCGTCTCGTAAAACCTTGCACGAGAATGTCCTCGGAACATTTTCTCTCTCCGTCTCTTTCTCTTTCTCCTTCTTTCCCTTTGAGTTACTCTCCGTTGGTTCTTTCTAAAATTAAGCGAGCCAGCGATCAAGCCAACGAGCGAACTTTCGTTTCACGAACGAAGCGGTGTTTACAGGAACGGTTGCACGTTGCCCCGCTGTTTTCCGGTGTATCTGACGTTTCGAAAAATCGGCTCGCGTCGCCTTACCGTGCCTGCAATCTGCTCGACTTTCTCCGGAGCGGAGCGGCTTAGATGAGCGACGGAATTTGTTACGCGGAGACTCGCGTTAGAAATTCAGAAAACGGGACACATTACTTATACAGGTACAGAATACGACGGCTCACAAAAGTACTTGAACGCTTGTAGAAATTTTTTACGAATATATTATGTGTGTCGTAGGAAACACTTTGAAATTTCATTAGCACCGTTATGAGAGTACACTATCACGATTACATTGGAAAAGTTCAACATAACATAGAAGTTACAGGATATATATGCCAAGCGTTGCAAGCATATACGACGGCTACAAAAAGTGTTTGCGCAATACTGTATTTACATAGCGATCATACTAATCATACTTACTATTTTACGAAAATTTGATACTATGAGAAACAATAATTTTTTCATACTATTAGCTTGATAACGGAAAAGTGTTTCATTGAAAAATGAGAATACGTGCAAGTAATTCTCGTAGACACTGTACTTTGCAAAGATCATCGAGATATTTAAATGGACAATTACTATTATTATTATATTGGTATATTTATTATATTGGTATTATATTTATTATATTTATTATATTGGTAAACTACGATATTTAGTGAGATCAATTTCAATACCAATTATATGTTTGAAACTTCTATGTACGCTGTATATTAATTTTTTATTAATCGTACGTATATGTTTGTATCTTTTATATACGTTTTCGGATTGATTTCAAATTCTACCAACATAATCACGATAGTCCTGTTTCGTTATAGCGTTAATGAAATTTCAGCAAGTTTCATATAACACGCGTAATACGTTGATTAAAGTCTTCTATGTCACTGTGGACGTTTGTGTACTTGCGTGAGCCAGTGCATATTTTAAATATATTCTTATGAAAAGTAGTTTCGTATATTCATATTCTTCTGCAAAATGACCTTTAGAATATAAAATAAATGACATAAATGACATAACAGGACCTTTGTAGGTAAAAAAAGAGAAGCGTGGATGAAATGACATATATATATATATATATACTATAAAATAACATAAGATTTGGAATTGTAAAATATCGTTAATAACAATGTGCCATAATTCGTTCTCAATAAACACTTGGACGATGATTATTTCGTTTCGTGTATTTCGTACTCTGTTTGTATAAAAATAATTCTATAACCAAGGGTTTCGTTGTTGAAGTACGCTTTCGAAATACACAGTTATTGACAATTCTTTTCTTTGCTTGGTGACTAACATAATATTTCTAAAGATGGCATACTGTCAATGTTAAACTTCTTGTATTATCCACATTGATAAGGAAATAGGTATGCTCAGATTGGAAAATATCTAGAGAACAAACTGGATTATTCTTTCAACATGGGTTATTGAAGGTTTCCGTAAACATAACGCTGCTATTATTAACTATATTATCATGCGTTTAAAATCTAATACGAGATTCTCGAAATTTATATTTTATTTGTTCACGTATTTTCTTACATTAGTATCATTTTGTTTATATCTCGTATAACGACGAAAAAATAATTGTTGAAATATTATCTTCCTTTTCCTCGTCAATAAATATTATATTTTATTAACGCGAGTAATAAAAATATTTAACGAGATGGAATATTATTTATTATTTAATAAACTCAAGACTATTTATTATCCGATAGCTGATATATGTAGATAGAAAATTGGCACTGAATTCGAGTACTTTAATACGTACAATCATTAATTATCGATAAGCTTTCTCATTGCTCCATTTTAATGCCCTTGATTTCCTCCATTGCAAAACGTCATATTATTATAATCACAATTAAAGAAGAATTAAAAAAGAAATCAAATCTACTTAATGTTCAAATGCTAGTCAGTGATAATACAAATAATAAGATTCCCATTGAATAAGGAAGTCTTGTTTACATCGATTAACACACTTGTGAGAATCATTCCCTGTAAAGAATCCGAATATGCATTCTCGTAGAACACGATTTAATTAAATTGACACACGTCATTGGAAACTGTTTCCTCGCATTGTATTATCGCGAAAACAGGCAGAAGGTAAAAGGAAAGTTTCTTGTTTAGTAGCTTGTGTTATCGTTTTTATGTGGAATTGTTATCGTTATCGCAAAAACCCAACTGTTTGTACAAACGAGAGCAACTAAGTAGCACGTAAGAAAAGTCAAATAGGTTTTCGAAGTATAGTATCACGCGGATAGTGTTTACTATCGATATTAGAACACGACCAACCCATTAAAACATACACAGGAAACGACTTTTGGCTCAGATTAGTCCCCAGGGATTTGCATATAGAGGCCATTACTCCACACCGGTTCGAAGTACCAAACGAGACGAGTGTACACTTGAAAAGAAAACGTTCGTATTTCAATACACGCTGTTAAACATCGTAATTTACTATTTACTAAAATTCCATTTCGTTTGATCAAACACCGTGAGGGCCAAATTTAAGTTGTTCAGTTTGAAAAATTATTTTTGAAAATTTCAATATAGCAAAAATTTTATCAAAATTTATACAAGTTTATATTAGGTAATATAAATTTATTTGAATTTTAATATCATGATATATGAATTAGTTTGAACATAAGAGAAATATAGCAATGAGAGTAACAAACTTATGCATGAACAATAGAAAGGAGTATGTGCAATTCACATGATTACAACAAATTACGAACGTAATTATATATATAAAAATCCTATTAATTATATATAATCCTATTTTTTATATAATAAATTTTATATAAAATTTTGTATAAAATTCTATTAATTATATTTATAAAATCCTATTTTTGTTTATCAGACGAAATAATTATTACATATTATTGTTACAACTACGTAACCACTCTAATGCTTAAACAATAGTTACCTGTCGATACAATTGCTGATGTTCTATTTACATTCTTCAATACACATCTGCACTTCTATTTTTATATGAGCAAACGTTTAAAAATTACACGATGTTTAAAAACAAAGTAACTTTAACCAACTCGTTTCTCCGAGTATTTTATCTTTTAAGAAAAATTCTATTGTACAGTTTGTTACGAAATAATGACTAAGTATTTCACGTTGAAATTGAAAGTGGAAGGTAGTACGAACAAGATGATAAAATTTCAGTTATCTTCAGTTTCGAAATCATAGGGCATTTTAACTAAGGAGGACAGAATCTAGTAAGGTAGAGTTATTTTTAGGTCACCTAAGCTTCCACACCTTAACATTCGATCTTCAACTTTGCTCAGAATAATCAGACTTGCGTGCGTATTATGAAACGCCGATATAATATGTTAACCTTTAACATATATGCATATTAATATTTAATATATCGTAAAAACGACAGAAAATATCATCTACTTTAAATATAGCAAGAAGAAGCATCAAAAGCCAGAAAATGACACGAATAACAACCCTATGATAAAGTTGAAGGTAAAAATAAATAATCTCCAGAAATAAAGTAACATACACACTGAATTGATAACTACAATCGAGAATATTAATTTCAGTTGAACGAGTTTTCCTTTACACGAGCAAAAGTTATATTCTCGTAGAAATAAATATAAAAAAATAATTATATATATATATATATAGATCTTTGTCAGGCTGTAAATACAAGTACAAGATATATTTCATTGTTTAGCACGCGATTAATGGCGAGTTAAAATAGTCCGGCTTTTAAATGTAGATCGCTTAAAAGTGATTCATAACCGAATTTGTCGAATTACAACACGAATCACTCAGCTCGACTCAAATATCTTTCTGACCTAAATATAACCGCAGTCTCAATAGCGTCTGTTCTATCCGTTATATTAGTAACATTTCGTGTTTTAATAATTCCGCGGTCATCACACTTTCTCTTATCGTTTCACTCGGTTCCGTCACTCCGATTGAAGCGACACTCGTCGTTGCTCGGATTACTGATACCTCGTCGTGGCACGTGAACGTCATCGTCGAACAAATTTCCTACTTTTAAAAAATGATGGACACGCGTTAGTGTACTTCGTCGTTCCATATCTACAAGCCATTAATTATAACAATAATTAACTGCAACGCGCTTCAGCAATATGTGTAGACTAAGTCACGGACTCCGGCCGGTTTTAAAATACTTTCGTGTCGCGAGTGTCATAATAATAACGAGAGTCTAGGCCAGTAGTCAGGAAACCGCGCGGCCTGATAATATCTTCCATCGTACTGCTTCCTTAAAACCATTTGTCGAAATGCGACCAAGAGGAAGGAGGGCGTGCTTGAATTTCGACCGAAAGTTGAAATTCACTCCACGACCATCGTCGACTCGTCCGCTTTCACGAACGATTTGCTTGCAGCGAATAAAATCTTCACGGCGATTCGTGGAATTTTGACGTCGTTAAAACGAGAATAAATGAATGGATTTTTCGACGCGCCACGTCGTTCCGATTGATTCGAGTGCACGTTGAGAATCTTTGATGAGAACCCATTTAGGTCATTCGTTATGATTAGCGGAGAATAATAAATTGATACTATTATTACCTTATCTGATAACTGATCTTATTACCTAGAATAATAAATTGATACTATAAGTATTATCTTATGCAGTTTGTTGAGAAAGTAAGGAATTTTATAACTTGTTTATAATCTTCTTTAAATATAGTGAAAATTTTATTATTGAAATCTTTCCTTGGAACATTATTGTTCTGTGTTGTAAACTTGGAGATTGTTGTTATAAGCGAGACATAATTGATTAATCTAAATTAAAAACTAGCGTGAAAAATTACATCTACTCGATGATTGGCTATTTTTTCGTTAATAACTGAATATCGCGATCGAATAGTATTCGGCGATTAAAAATGGAAGCTTGTTGGCTAAAATGGCATTCAATTCCAAAAATTCTTCTCCTGTATTTCATTAAATATAGAAAGTTCCGCAATTATTGGAGGCAAAGTGGATTTTTCCGAACAAACGGAAATAGTCAAATTTAAATTATTCTGGAAATTAAAACGAAAACATATAATAATTATAATTGTATAATTATATTAATTTAATAATATATTATTAGTATACGATATAGCATATAATAATTTATATTTTTTGTAATCAAACCAGTTGGAATCACAAATAAAATTTTATGCAAATATACTTATTGATTTATATTATTAATTCGACATATGAGAATGAAAACAGACGCTTCAAATTTAATATTCTTCTTTTCGGTAGACGTGTACTCTTTGAATTCGTTTCACATCAATAAAATATCGCAAAATCTTCCAACTAAAAGAGCTAAATATTCGCACAGTGCAACGAAGAATGGAATAAAATGATGTTTATGAAGATAAAGGAATTCTAGAAGCAAGCGGATGTGACATTCTTTGGTTCGCTGTTCCGTATGCTCTGTACACTTAATGGTTAACTCGTTGAGTGTGTCGTGTTTTTATCAGCGTGACGTTATCTTTGACGATATTGATCAAAGCTGAAAATAATCCATTTATTGAAAAAGTCCTTAACGCAGTGTTTCTAGATTGTCTCCAAATATATAGTATTCGTTCATTTATTAAACGGAACTTTTATGTTTTCTTTATTAAGTAATCTTCTTAACTATCGCAATTTCTTTCGTTATTTAAAATCGTGTTGATCGTTATATATTAATAACGAAAATCTTACATTTTTCTGGCTGCAAAACTACTGGAGCAGGGATTAGAATGTGAAGAGCCGTATTCCATAGAATGAAACTGTATTTCAAGAAAAATATTTTATAATCGAGCGAGATTCAATTCTGCGTGAAATTATAATATTCGTCTTCGACGTATGGAACTTTTTCAAAAGAGAGCATTAAATATTTAGGAGAAGAGCTTGGATAACATTCCACGTGAATGAACTCACAAACCGGATCTTTGAGGTGAGAAAAACCACTATTATTTCCTGTCAGCAAAAATATATTTTTAGTGAAAAGAAAAAAAAGAAACAAACGTCGTCCGATCGATAACATTGAATATCTCGCTAATTTTCTGACTATTTCTATTCCCTATTTTAAATAAATTCGAGTTCCTTCGGCGATATTTTCATAAAATATTCGGCTCGTCGAAACATTTGCGTTTTAGTAGCTGTTTCTTCAGGCGTGTCGTGTTCGGAACAGTTTCGCATTGTGAACATGGTGCTTTCTAAAATTCCACTTACGATGCTAAGAATTATCCAAATAACTGTGCACAGATATTGTCGAAACTACATATTCAGAAACGTAATATATTATTAGAGATGCTATCCGATTCTAAAATATGTTGAGAATCTTAAGTAACGATTCAAAGATATTCAAGTTCAGAAATTCGTTCGATGTTATCTCTGCAACATTACAAAATTCTATTGACAAATATCGTCTAGAAAATAATTGAAAGGTTTTATTTATACGCAAGATAAGAAGAATGAAAATACCAGATAATTGCAAGCTACTGTACAACATTCCAAGAAACATTTCTCTTTCGATCAGTTTGACATGTACACTACAGTTCAGAACTATCCTAATACTTATTTATTTTTTCGAAACTGTGTACTTTAATAATAAATAATAATTTAATAATATATACGTATAAATATTTATATAATTATCAAAGAAATAATAATAAATAATTAATAATAAATATAAATCAAACTGCAATGAATATTATTCTTTGTAATCATCGTAGTTGCATAGAACAGAATATTAAAATCGAATTAAATTTGGACTTTCGAACGACAATATGAAATAATAAAACAGACGTTTGTAATTGATAAACTTTATAAAACTAGTTCGTCGCTTGATAGCTTAAGTATTAGGTTGTCCTATGTTTCTTTCGCTTTATAAGGAAATAATAAACGCACAATGTCTTTTGTTTTAGATTAGTTTATTGAATTATGCACGAATATAATAATAGAAATAGAACGAAATGGATCATATTTAAGTCAATAAAATAATATAAAACAGAAATTGTTGTTCATCTATTATCACCTTATAGAACGAAAGAAACTTTTCGGACTATCTAATACTTGCTAAGGAATCTGTTGTTCTTAATTATTTGTAGATATTTAGATGTAGTCATGTACGATTCAATCGTACACAAGGAGAATAATATTTACAAATTGGATTTAAAAGTCTCAAGCAAAGAAAAACAAAGGCATGCGACGTCGAGAATTTCCACTCCCAGGAAATGAGGTAGGAACGATACTCTCGAAATCATTGCTAATCTCACATTGAAATTTTACGTTTCTACGCGGATATGATATCGTAATGTCTGCAATTTGTCGAGACGAGGCATCGCTGTACGGACAAGTACGTTCTTCGAAGAGATTCAAAGTAACGAGACTTAAGTAAATACTATATATTACGCGAAAGAAATTTCGTTCTTAACTAGCTAACTTAATCGTAACGATGGAATTAAAAATTAATAAAGACAAAGTTACCTTCGTCGACTTTATTTCGTGGAGATGCGAGAAGGATACAATTTATTTTTATCGGGTAAATAAGAGAATAAGTGACTAAAAAATTATTACACCAAGATTATGATAATCTGAACGAGTTCACTCGCCTTTCTAAGTTAAGAAATTGAAAGAATATCACATTGATATGATATACGTACTTTGAGAGTTTGCTTGTACGAAATTTACAAATCGCATTTAAAAGTTATCGAGAATCAAGTTAAGGATAACATTTCCTGTAATTAATCGTAGTTGACTAAGACTTGCAGAATCATTCATGACAATTTTTCCACGAACACGATTATAAAAATGAAATATAAGCAGGTATTCATAATAATATTTAATACGTCTGTTTACGTTCCACTTTTATAATCGTGTCCATAGAAATACGAATTTGCGTAAACATCAGCAATTTACTTTCTAGGAATGTCCAATGGAGTATGCGAAACGTTCTCATCGAGGATTCTGACAGTCTTGGTCAACTTATGATTAATTACAGAAAATTGTAAACTTACCTACTCATAATGACATTTAATAGGTCTAACTTCGGATGTTTTATAACATTTGTGCGTATAAAACCTGCACATCTTTGCATATAAACATTTTTCATAAATATACAAACATCTAGCCTATTAGGAAACACTCACCTACACGCAAATAATGTTCCACAAAAAACTTCTATATGTATATACCACCTAGCCGATGTCCCATCATGTGCCATTAATTTTACGTGTTTTTAAAACGTTGCACGGCCGTGTTATATTGCCGGCATACGAAACATCGCAAAAAGTGGTTCAAGTCCCACGAGTTTGCTGAATTTTCGAGCAAACCAGCCAGTTTCTTTTTCCCGACTTGTTTCGCGAATATTCCAGCTACATATACAACACGGATAAATATCCCGACGTGTTTCGCCAATAATATATATACAAATGATTCCTCGTGTGCAGATAATAACGTGATCCGGTGCATTATATCGCTAATGAATAGACACACGTCCAACTCCGAAGGACTTGACACGCGGCGCGACTTAGATAACTCCGGTAACGTAACGTTCACACAACAGAGTCGTGTGTGTTCGGTGTAATGGTCCCACGTGATACACCGTGTCCCCGTCATTAATGAAGTCGCAGAATGTATTCGCATTGGGTGCCATTATACGCGAGCTTCGAGCATGTACTCGGCCGTGAGCAAGAATGCTTCTGTGAATGTCGTCAACAGAACCGCTGCGGTCTGAGGTCGATGACGGCGCAAAAAAGAAAAGAAAAAGAAAACAGAGGGTAAGAAAAAAGCGGAGAGAAGATAAAAAGTAACGACGACGAGAGAAGAGTAATCATTTTCTTTGGCTGTAAAGAAATGACGTTTATAATGTCAATGGGAATATCGCAGAGGAATTTCTTTCTCTCTTTCTTTCGATTCGACCGAGCCGCAATTCATCCAACGCCGATGGTGTTCGACGAACAGAAAGATGTATTACCAATAGATTCGACGAAGATTAATATCGAAGGATGCTCGAAGGCATCTCGCGAATCGAGCCATCGAGTCAAGTTGATGTCTCAGTTGAAGTGCACGCTGAAGATCTTATTGTGACACTCGATAAAGCGTGTAAGACTCGCCGAGTTTAATTGCCTTTTTCGCGTGTAACGATGCTCGGTGCTCGGTGGCTCTCTGCAAACGTGTTTTTAAACGAAGTATCTTGCATGTTCATTCGGAAATCGCTTCCAGACATTTCGATGGGAGATGATGACATCGTGTTAGACTTTTATTTGGTGTTGTAGTTTTCTATTATGTGTGACGTTGATAGTATTGTGAAATTATCTTGTACGGGATAATCGAGTGATATGTGTACATATAGAAAAAAAGAGGATTCGAGACTGATTTACGAAATAGTAAATAATTTACTTTGGTTTATTACCGAGCCATGAATCTTGTATAGATTAATTCGCGCTAATCTAGTTAAGAAATGGTTTTCTGTCTAATGAGTGGTATTTTTAAACTACTTGAGCAAACTTACGATATCGTTTGTGAGAGAGAATATTTGAATTTCTAAGAAATAAAACTCTAGGATATCGCGAAATTGCCGTGCTTTTAGAAAGAAAATTGTAAAATTCACATTTTCCAAGAAATGGAACGACGAAATCCTTTCTAAATAAAATTTCAACCAGCCACAAGGTAATTTTCTTTCTGAACGACAGCTCTTTTCCTTTCCATCTTTCACACGGTTAACCTTTCTCGAGCAAGAATATTTCGCTGAGAAAAAAGGATTCGCAATATTCCACTTCCTGGCTAGCTGGAATCCACGTTCACTGTGTCAATATGTACGTAGCCTGTGCAATTATGCTTCTACACTAGATTCTATGGAAATAATAGGTGCCTTCTGCAAATTTTTATTGCACCGTACCAGTATGGATCGCTACACGAGCCAGTACATTAGAAACAATTACGATAACAGATTATAATGTGGAATATATAATTATTTTCACATGATCGTAAGTAACTCGCTAACGTAACAACATCGACAGTCATGAATTTCGTCAGTATATTATTTCGTAACTTACTGTCGTAATTATTTATTAGCTCCGTTTATCCTATGTAAAACGTTTAAAAATTATCGTCTAAAATGTTAAAACTCCGTTAGCGTTAACTCTGTTCAGTGTTAGATACGTAGCGGAGAGTATAAAAACGCAGAATTATTACGAGTCAGTTTCCCCAACGAGAAAATCGAACTGACCAATCCAGAAGAAAGCATCAGTCGCAACAGGCTTTCTCTCCATATTTTCTTCGCTGCTTTTTCTCTTCGAAGTAATACTCGAACTTACCAAACGCATAGAACTTGCCTATTTCTTCAATTCTATACATATATACACTAGGAATTTTAATTACGACTGTGTTTTGATAACAGTTATACAACGTCATTTCAGTTTCTATATATATCCACGTATATTTTTCTTCTGGATTTTGTAAACTCGTTGTTTATGTTCAATAATATAATCATTCGTATTTATGTCGTACAATGTACAATATGTATTTATACCAATGCACGATATTTTTAGTAAATTCTTGTAATATATATATATATCTACTAAACACTAGAATTAAACATAATGATATCAACGAATTTTAAATTTAATTTGTCGATCGTTCTTATCATAGTGTAATTAAATATGACGTATTAATTAAATAATATCAACCCGATAATAACAGTCTATCGAAATACGTACATGTATATATATCGTATTAATAATAATAAAAATACCATTTGGAAACCATCTTTCCCGATTCAAGCACACAGGAAAAATAGAGAAAAATGAAAAATCAAACAACATTATGAACATCGAGAATAATAATTAAAAAATGGCAGAAATCGTGATTACATTATTTTCTTTTGTCGATAATTCCTCGACCTATAACTGTCCATACGTCGCGCCGGGTCGTCGCGTTGATACACACAATTACTTAATCGCAGATCGTAGAGCACAGCGAACGACGTAATTGTGTGCGAAGAATTCTTGGCATTGAATCAAGCAGAGTCAGGGAAAACGGGATATCCCAGTTCGATTATCTCTCGGGTTGCGTGCACGTCTCTCGTGCGAATGGTTCTTGATTGTCCTGAAATGTTTATACATACATCCGTTCAAATTATCGGGAGATTCCCCAGTTTGTTTATCTGTTTGCTATGGCAATCTTCCACTGTTTACATTTGTACTTCCCCATTAATTTCCTTCTAAAAGTTCAACATTGTAGACCTTTCAAATTTTTCTATGTAGTTTTCCATGCGTTTTCGATCGATCAAAAAGAATAGACAGACAGTTTAGAATTTCAGTACGCTTGGAATTCGACGAATGCTTCATACCGAAATTAGAATTTCTCTTTAGAAACTGTTAATATGCGCGCAATATCGTTGCATATTTACTGTGCTTGCCTCTAGTTGACACTAAGGATAGGTGGCTATTGCAACAACGAATTATCGAAATTCTTACTGCGTACGTTTGTCTTCTCGTAACTTACAGGAATTCACAGTTAGCTTCACCCAGTTCATAATTGATATCGAGTTAACACGGTTACGCGTCGAACTGTTAAGCTACTTACGATGGTTTACGAAAATATTTGAACACTCATCGACGAACATGTTTTAAGAATGTCACTATTACACGTGTTATATGAAACTGTCTGAAATTTTATTAACACCGTAATGAAACAGTCTATGGTGATTACGTATGTACGTAGATTGGTAAAATTTGACACCAATCTGAGAATGTGTATAGAAGTTACAAATTGCTTACTGCAAACCTAAATAAACCAAAATACAAAAGACCTAATATACATTATTAAAAGTAGAAATTACAATTCTATTTCCTATACATCTTCAAATGTTACCAAATAAACCGTGATAATTATGTCTTATTATAACGCTAATGACATTTCAAAATGTTTTATATAAATGTCCAAATATTTTCGTGGCACACTGTGTAGAAAAAGATTGAGATCTTGCTATCTCCTGCTATCTGACGAATCGATTCTCCTGAAATCCGATGTAGCCCAACAAATATTTCTTAACCTTATAGAACACACTTTGAGGTTAAGATGCCGCCTATGCTATATGTCACGTTATACAGTATACATTTTGTTAACTAAATCCTTTTTCCAAGATATTTTGGACTGTTGATATTAATAAAATAAATATATATATACCCTTGAATCTTTACGATTATTTTCCACATGAAAACTTATAGAATAATATTGAGCTAAAGAGGTAGGGGTAATAGGCCTGTCGACAGGCCCAACGGTGCACTGATGTGATTTTTCCTCACGTGTGCACTGATGTGATTTTTGTCCACGTGTGCACCATAGGATTAATGACTAACAACTGTCGACTTACTCAAACGCTTAGCTATTATACAACAACATACACGAGAAGATCATTTATTGCTCTGTTAAACCGCTTATGCGATTACATAGAAAAAAAGACAATGACCTGCTATAAGTCAAGAAGATGAATTGATTCACCTGAAATCCAATGTAGTCGAATGAATTTCTTAATGACTAACAACTGACGACTTACTTAGACACAGCAATTAGCAACGTGATTGCACGACAAAATTATCGATTCCTTGCGCGATACTTTCTACGAATACTAACGGAACACAATCGGAGAACCGGGCATCTGAAACACTAGTGACAATGAATCGGTGAACATCAATGATGAAATTAGCGGTATTTAAATATTTTGAAACGTTAAACGGAGATTAATGTTGGATCCGTGTACGATTGCAGGGGGTCCAAAGCGTAACTTTCCTCAGGATAATGCGAAGCCTGGAGAGGTTATCGGGTAGCGATCAAGACTGCGATCAGGAGATGTATATCGACCTAGACGACGCTTCCGTCGATTCGCTTACCGGAAAACGAAGTCGCCACCATGTCGTTGGCGCGGAGGTAAGGACTTTTCTTCTATTTTCGGTGTAATTAAGTCCGACGTGCTAGCGGAGGCACTTCGAGGCCGGATAAATTAAATTCTACTCAAACTAAAATAGCCTGTATTACTCGTTTCTTTGCGCTTGGGCACTTCTTATAGGCTGTGCAGGAGTAAAAATGCGAGAATACGTGAAAAAGTTGTATGAATGTACACAACAAATTATATACGTACATTGATGATTAAAAACGTCGACATAAATCGTGTTTTCCAATATTTTTAAGTTTTTTCTAAGGTACTGTGCAAGAGTAAACATAAGGACACGATAAAATTCTGTGAAGAAAGCGTAATGAATAAAAATTCTCACATGGTGTATATCATATTTTCTTGGTATGATTTGTTATAATATGAAATTTAATAATTTATACGGATTGATTTGCCTCACTGTAGTTACAGCATTGATTGATAAAGTTTATCAAGTAAGTATCGAGTCTTTGAGATTCGAGATTAATTACAAATTCAAGAACTTTACCTCGTTTATTATGTGGAAAGTCATCCATAAAAATGAACAGATTTTTCATCGACGATAACAGGATAAGATGAATAATATACGAAGATAAATTGTCAATTATTAATATGTCTGTACCATTAAAATAATACATGCGTATATTATGCAGTTAAACTATGATCACTGCATACATGTGAGAGTTGCGCGTGAAAGAAAATACAAAGATAAAGTTATCACATACTGAGCTTTGTAAACGCTCTGAACAGGTTATTTTAGTTCTTGTAGAAGCATACAACATATACAGAGATAACAAGGAGGATATATTTAGAATAATATATATTCAAATGAAATCTAAAATTGCAAATATTTCTCATTATCATCGATTAAGATTCGGTACGTTCAACAGAGTTTCTACAACTTCATAATAATTTTGTTTCCAAGAAGAGCCGTACAGGTGCAGCAACTTTGTGTTATCTTCCTTTGATTGATTAGAGATAACGTTTGTTGTAGTTCCAATTCAATTAACGTAACTGATATACGGAAATAAGTACTCGTGTACTTATTCTTTATAAATAACGATAAGACAATTAACTTGTAAATGAAATATTGGAACGATACGTGGATTGCTATACTCGCAAGAAATATCACCAGTAAATGTATCTATCGATTGCCTTTTTTTGAAAAAAGGACTCCAAGCGAGAATCTAATTACGTATCATCGTAGTTTGTACAGAGAATATACGTGTAAGTGTAGCAGCAAATAAACTTATATTATAGATATCAGAGCAATCTTAATCTTATCTGTTACATTACGAGTAACTTGAATTTCTAGAGGATATTAGAATACGACCCGTTATATAATTCCATGATTATACCGTACATAATGAAAGTACATCGATGAAATGTGAGGATCAATGCAAGAAGTTTCGCCTCTGATACGTCTTGGGAAAAAAAATGGAGAACACAGTTTCATTAATCAACATTGTAATCAGCGTTTCTTATTAAAAGTAAACAAAGGTCACTTCAGAGGAATATTCCAAATAAAATTAATTTTTCTCTAATATCTCCTTCCATCGATCGGTCGTACATGTAAATTCCATAAACCTTTCGTAAGTTTGCTTTCATCGTTGGAATACTCATAGCCAATCCGGGGGAATTGTTCCCTGCTAATTTAGGAATGAGAAAGAGAAATAATTAGCGAAGTAATTAGAATAGTGGAAGGAGCGAACATAAGTTAATGAGTCTTTTCGAAACGATTAAAAAGGTGGGTGAGGAGAGTGACAGTAGTGGCAGCGAGAGGAGCCCGAAACAAGCGAAAAGAAGAAATCGCGGAGGACCACCGACGACGAGAAGACGAAAAAGTGGAATTTCTGCGCGGGAAAGGAACCTGAGGAGGCTCGAGAGCAACGAGAGAGAAAGAATGAGAATGCATTCCCTAAATGACGCTTTCGAGGTAATTTTCCACGCGTTACAAAATAGCTACGATTCGTGAGCAGCTTTTCAAGACACGCTTCAATCGTCCTAAAAAAAAAAAAAACAATAAATGTCCACGATAAATTTACTCGTTCGAAAGTTAATCGTAGGAAATCTGAAAATCTGAATTTACACTAACTCACAAAGATATTATATATTTGAATACTCCTTATCAAAATCTTTTACAATTATAGCGTAATCGTTGATTATGTTGAAAATAATGTATTTATAATGTATTATAAATATATATACATATATACACATATTTATTTTATTATATATATATATATATATATATATATTTTGTATCGATTCTAACGAATTGTTATATTCATGATATATTACAACGCACATAATACGTTCACAACAATGAGACGCTATATATTGAAAAGTACTCAAATTCAATTCAATCTTTGAATTCGTATCTTTTTATCTTGAAAAAAATTACACGTCAATTCGTGATATTATCAAACTACAAAATCTTCAACTTCTATTTCCAATATAATAAAGCACAGTTATCTCAGTCGATAGGAAATTTCATTTTTCAAACCACGTATTGAACGCGGTAACTTTATCCTTTCGAATACCTCGTTCCAATACGATCTTATTATTTCATATCCCCAAAGGCTTTTTCTTCCATGCTCCGCACAATACTCCGTTCAACGGAATAATAGAAGCGTAATATCTAGGAGATGTTGCCAGTCAGTGCCGGATCTGCCGTGAGCGTGGGCGATTCGTGTAGTACTTGAGATGTTATTTAAGGGCGGAGACGCGCGGTGGGGTGTGAAATAAGGGAATCCAGAGTTGTAAACTTCATATGGTAGCTCGTTGCATCGCCTTATGCAAAAGTCATCTTTCCGCAAAGAGGTCGAGGAGAAATAGACAGACAACGAGATATGGATATCGTAAGACATAGAAACTTGTAGACATGTACAGGGTGTTGAGAACATTTTGAATATTTATAATACGATTGTAGATATCAAGGAGATTGAACGAATGAAAAAAGTTCATGTACAAAACTATCGTTTCAAATTATAAAGAATTTAGTTTTAGAGATAGAAATATACTGATAGCTAAGAAAGGAATCGGCTGACGAACCTTTCTCTCTATTTCACTCGCACTTGGCGTTTCTCGCTTTGATGACAGTTGGAATCCAATTATCATTTACTTCCTCAGAGTGAAAAACATAGAGTATGAGTGAGATGGAGAAAAAAGTTCGTTAGCTGATTCATTAACCTGCGTGATAACTATTTAGTAGTATACTTCTAACGTAAAATCGAATGGTAATTCGAAAAATAGGTTTGAAGCGACATTTCTGTACGTGAAGTTACTTCATCGTCTAAAATCACAGCTTATCAAATGTCAAATGTTTATTTATTAACACCCTGTAAGAATAAAAAGTTTCAAGGAACTCTTCTGTGTTTAAATGGTTTCTATGGATAAATTCTTACTCGTGTCTTTATTTTATCAATCTTTTCTGAAATCTTCTCTGTGATATAAACACGGCTTCTCTAGCATACACAACTTCAATTGTAATTGAAGTGTCGACTTTATCGGGAATAATGTTATCATTTTCAGCAACTACGCGAAGTGATACCACACGTAAAAATGGAAAGGAAACTCAGCAAAATAGAGACGCTTACGTTGGCCAAGAATTACATAATGGCCCTGACAAACGTCATATGCGAAATGCGTGGCGAGGAGCAACCGTATACGTAAGTAGCTTTATCAATTCGTACGCGTGTTCGTTTAAAAGGATTGTACGTAATAATAAAAAAAAGAGAGCAGAAGGACAGAACCGCGATTATCGATAAAAGAAAATAAGACATCTCTGCGGCAAATCAATTACACTTGATTAACTTCGAGACTATTGCGTAATTCTGTTTTACCTGAGCGGTAATCCACGGTAAACGTAATCTGTTGATAAAGATAATGCCCATAGAGATATTCAAATTTCGTATTTTAAAATGCCACTCGAAGCGTAATAACTTATTTTCTAGTTTCTAGTGTAACGACAGCTTGTGTCTCACGTTGGACACATTCTATACGTTAGAGAAAAAAGTAGGACAGTCGTTAAAATATTTCTCTTTGGTACTCTTCCTTTGTTATATCGTATGAATTCTGTATTTTATATGTATGTACTTCATTTATATTTCAATTAATCATTAAATGGATTTTCGCGGTTCAAGTCGAAGGCATGCTTTTAATGCACGCATTTCTTTTCCTTTTTTTTTTCTTTTTTTATATGTTTTAACATCACGTCAATTGCGTATAGTCAGTGAGGATAATAAGGATTGAAAATATTACGAGGATTAGATCTTATGTAATGTCGCGTCTTTCAGAAAAAGGAAAACTTGTGGTCATCAAAGCATTTGAGACTTTTATTTAGAGTTCCCTTAATCTAGAATTTAAAACGAGACACTCTGTATCTAGGGCAATTCGATAGGATGGGTTCAACGATAATTTCAAATATCACACGTTGGTGGATGAGATTTGGAGATTCTTGAAATAATCGACTTTTGTAAGAGGCGTTTCGAATGTCGTATACGTCGATGTAACCGAGTTAGAGTACAACGTCCGATTGCCATTAAACGGTCGAAGATATACCGCTTTTTCTTTATTTTCACCGTTCTTTCAACGCCTCGATGCTTTCTCGTCCGTTGCACTCGCATACTTACATATTTCCAAATATCTTGCTCCTTTCCTGTTTATCATTCCATCCCACTAATCGAAGACTACGATATAATTTCAAATAAGATTAGCATTCTTCTTTTGAATGCATTTAACAAATTATTAGCAGGTACGTCAAATCGTTTTGTATCGGTATTAGCAAAGACACGATCAGTTTCTTCGTGACATTATTATACATATGGTTTTTCATTGAAATTTTCGTAGAAAGTTTTGATCGTATGCGGTAAGAATTAATTTTCAAATTTTGTATTAAAAACTTACGAATAAACAATTAATGATATAGTTTAATATAGATAAATACCTATTCAGTAAATTGTAAGTAAAGTAAATAATTATTCTGGCTAAATTAAACTTCAGTTGTATGCTCTCGATGAGTAATGAGACAGAAATTATTCTAGAGAAATTTAAATGGCTTAATTCTGAGTGACAAATGCTCGAATCTGATATGATTGACAGTTCATTTAATCGTTATCAAAAATGGGAAGATTGTATAAAGACAGAGATTAAAGTAAGAGTTTTATACGGCTAAATTCGAACGCGTAAAATACTCGTCAAAAATTCGCATCAGGTGAATTACTTTTCTTAACGTGTATACGTTATGTATAAAATTCATTACATCATTTTATAAAGCGATAAAAACGCAATCGAAAATATCGTTTCGAATATCAAAAGATATTCATAAATATCGAGATAAAGATCAAAACGAAGAATAAGTATATTGCTACGATTTATAGTTCTACTATCAAAAATAAATCAACTAAAGTCAAATAAGATAATCATTAAGTAATCGATTAAAAATATTCATATTCATATTTCGTTATAAAAATGGCACAAACTTCCTGTTTTTCCAAGTGCATTCAGGAAATTCTGATTTCTCAACGCGAATGAGGATTTTACAAACCTCTCTATCAATAGTTAATCTCCGAATTCCCCGACCTTCTTCCATTGATTGTAAATATCCGTTGCCGTGACATTATCTTCTAATTGCAAAACGAACAGCGAGCAGTGGTTGTTAATTCCGATAGAAGCTGTACATACCAAGTAAATTAGTTACATGAACATTTATATTCCGATCGTACTGCGACTCGTTGCCACAAATTTCACATTTCACGGCGATTGCGCTCACTGAACCCTAAATGGTGCAATCGAAATGTCTTCATTAACATCGGATTCGCGTTTTATCAAATTCGAACGTTCCGTGTATATATATATAAATATATATATATATTCGCTAGCCGACCACGTTCAAGATAAATAGAATATTATTCGTTATTATTTATTAACGTTAACATTCGCCGATATCGAATCGACATTCGAAAGCAAAGACAGCAATTTTATCGGCGACCTTTGCTTTATCCGCTGTCGGAATACTCGTCTTACTGGCATTATCTTTCCTTCTGCCACGAATAAACTAAACACCGATTAACGCTTTGCTTAATTTTTGACTTTGAAATTCTTCTCCGGCGAAAATTATCGATTTCGCGAATATACAAAAATTGAATGCTTCTCTGTTCTTCCTTCTGCTCTTCCTTTTCTCCGGACGATCAATCGATGTTTCATCGACAATCTCAGGATCGACACTGTTCGATGCGATGACACAAAGATTTGTTCGATCGTTGACGAAAAAGGAAAAAGAAAAAGCGAGAAAGATGCGAAGGAAAACACTTGGTCAACATCGAAATTATAAGATAACATTGTAAGATAACGGGCAAGATAGTGGCAACGTGTCAGCTTAATTGCATCATAGGCATCGAGGTTGTAATGCAGCGTCAGTAAATACTGGAAAATATCAAAAGTTGGTCGGTCGACATGTACAAACTTCGTTTCACAATTTTAAAAGATGACCGTTTAAAAGAAATTCGCCAATAAATATTTAACGTGAAATCGAGAACGAGTTCGATTTTTTTAACATCCATAATTTGCAAAGTCACCCCCTCCTCTTGCCTCTGTCGCGTGTTCAATGAAAGGAGACATCTCTCGCATGCACCGTACAATTCGTACCCAAATCCGGAATAATTAACGAAGAGAAATTCGAAAGTGTTTTCGGTAACCGCGTTAAATCACGACAACTCGATTTATCTCTCAGTCGTTGGAGTAGAGCCAACAGCCTGTCTTTGCCACAAAAACAGGCCTCATCAACGGTACATTGACTAAGAAAACAAAAGATAGTGACGCGATGCTGTTTCTTTCATGCTTACGTTTTTTTCTTTCTCGTGTGAGCGTCACAAGGCCAAGGTAATTAATCGCATTGTGATTCATTGCGTCTGAAAGCAGCATCGTATCGTAACATGCAAATAACGTTAATAAACTATGGCATACGTTACATATGGTATATATAATGCTCGCAATATTAGGAATAGTAATGTAGTACGATTTAAACATACTTCGATTTAATGAAATCGTTCTATTCCGAGAGCAGAGATATTGTCACAATGCGAAGCTATCGAATCTTGTTCGTAATTCGTAATTTGTTGGAAATATCATCAAATTTTCGATTAGCGTTCTGTCTACTAAAGATGTTTTAAAATGTCCTTTAAGACACTACAAGATCTATCGAACTGAGAGTAGTAAATACACGAGGAATAATACACCAGAAATAAAACGCATAATTATCTCTCGTCGTATTAAAGATATCCGAATAAGTACTTGAGATAAAAGTTAAATAACTTTGTAAAATGTTATTTCTTTCGACTTTTTTCGCTAGTATTTTATTTCAAAGCTTGTATTTCTGATTAAATCAACTGTTTTTTTATTGACTTTCTTAATTATTTATTTGCTACTTTTTTACTATTTTTAACGAATAAAAGAAGTAAGTGCTGATAATTATCGTTGGACGTTCAATTTTTCTCTTACAGAGGTGAGAAAAAAAGTATAATTTTATTTCCAATAAAATATTGACGATAGTTTAGTTTATTTTTTAGTCTGAAAGAGATAGACCTTTCGAAAACAAGCAAGAACACTTTATGCTTGGTTTAAACGTTGCTCTTAATATTTCCCTGTATCTCTTAAAAGAAAATAAAACACTTTAATATTTTGTTTCTGATAATTCACTCTGCGTATACGATATTCATTTTAGAGACTTCGAAAGACCATGAACTTTATATCTCAGTCGATTGAACGGAAAAACTGCAAATATGTACATACACGAGACATTTAAACTGGCGAACGCGTTTAAATTGTTTCTCTATAAAATAGAAAGTAAATTAGCTAGTACCACTAGCCACGCACTACTCGAAATATCAATAGGATCGCCCACTCGAATGTTTTGCATTTCACAGAGAACTATTCAGCTCTTTGGTCGTTAAAAAATATTGCTATATCGAATACATTATTATCCATAAATGCTTGAACAATTCCAAATTATTACAAAGATATAAAATACGCTTGGAATGGAACTCTTTAATATAATTTTGGCCTTTGATCTTATCTCGAACAATCGTATACAATTAGCAGATATTGATCGAAATAACAGTTAATGTTAATTAATATAAACGAAAGAGCGATATAATTGAAGATTTATGAAAGTTGACGTATTAAATAGATTTGCACGGTGTTTGGGTCTTCGAACAATTGAAATATGTGTCTCGAACCATTTTCTAAACGTTTATATAGATTTTGTATCGTTACAGATACATAAAGAGCTTGTACAGTACAGAAATATTCCTTGTTACGATTTAAATTTACAGAACGTTTGATTCCATTGATGAGAAGAGAAGGAAGAATTAATGACAGGAAACTGTTCTTCGATCAAGAATATCTTCCTTTTGATTGATTTGCGCTAGATATTTATGGATGATAGTGTACGTTATATTCTTCTGATATCTAACGTGTGATTAAGTATCGGAGAACTATTTAAATACTATAATTATATGCTGTGATGTTATTAAAATATTCGAGAATATTGCAACAAGTTTAAAAATAACATTGAAACAATAACAGCTACAGTGATAATTAGCAAAGCAATTATAAATACCAGCTTCGATATGGAGTTAACTAAATTTACAACAGAACAATCGTATTATGTCGATAATTACATTCCAATCGTACGTCATACGCTCTGTCTGGAAATCCCTTTGGCGGGCAAGGGGCTGTTACGAAAACAGAGAGCAATTAAAATAACACGAGACAATTGAATTTCAGATTCGTCGATGGCGAGTGTGGCTCTAGCAGCGGCGACAGCACAGGCCAATTAGAATTAAGTGGCGGTGAACAACCGGAAGAAGCATCTCCAGCATCGATGCACGAAACTAACAACAATAGCCTACTTCATGAAGATTTAGAGCGCAGGATACCGTAGCTGGCCCAATTGCGTGCGAAAGTGATCGATCCTCGTTGACTAATCCCAGTTCGATGAAGCTAAACTTCGTTTTAAGACTGTCTTCTGGTAACGAATCGTGAAGAAAAAATGAATCGGCCACGAATTTTAAAGCTTCGTAAATTAAAAGGGGTAAAAAAAGAAAAGAGAAATGATAGATAACGACAGTGACAAGAAAAGAAAAAAAGAAAAAGAAGAAAAGAAAAGAAGGCTTCATCGAACCTAAGTAAAAGAGGAACGGGAAAGCTAAGAGAGAATCATCGTCGTCGAAACGGTCGTGTTAAATAGCCACTCGAGATTTATCGAAGAAGATGCAATTCGGCTTTTACGAAATGATCCGTCCAAGGTCGACCTCTGGAGATCTTTCGAAGGCCAACAAGGTGCGAGGATGACAGAAAAAGAAAAAAAGACTGACTTCACGGCCAGTCCGGCTGCAGAATTCTCTGCTTCTTCGTCTCTTTTTTTTCTTTTCTCTTTGTCGCGAACTTTTTCTCTTCCTTTTTCCGGTGACATCGGCCCGTTACCTTGAAACACCTCGATCTTTCGACCACGAGCGACACCGATGCAAAATGTCTGAGACTGTATCGATTGTCACGGATCCGTACCATCGTTGTGCCCATTTTCAATGTATTAATCACGTGCCAAAGGTATCCGAACAGAAACGGGGAACGAGCAAACATCGAGATAGTTTAGTTGGTTCGAAACGATCGAAAGAAATAGAAAGAGAACGAGCTTACTGCTCTCCTTGAGATTCGCGATTGTTTGAAAGAAGATAATTCGAGAGAAGATTGGAAGATTCGCACGATGCTTGGCTGGAATTTGAAGGATTTCGAGGTCGACGCCGTAAGATCGGATCGCATCGACGACGATAAACGATCAGATTGCGACTCGATGAAAAATAAAAAGATATAAAGTGTGAGAAACTGTGATAGAATTTCGTATTAGAACCTCGTTGCACGTCGTGCCGCACGCGACACTGTGCTAAATACTTTTTTGTTTCTTTGTGGTAATCGTCTACGGGCTGCAAGTTGAATAGAAACCGATGGGGACGTTCGTCAGGCCGGAACGGGCCGGAACGAGCCATCTCCGGAAGAGACGATCGAAACAGAACGACACACGACAGCCGTTGACCGCTGCAGAGCAACAACGAACGAAAAAGATGGAAGTGACCGCGGTAAAAAAAAATATATTCGGTTCGTTTAACGCGGTTTACGCATCAAACGGAACGCACCGCTTCGAAAAGTTAAAATATTTCCTTTAAAACTCGCTGTTACTACTGCCAAATGATTTTGATCGGAACGTAATGACGTTTAAAAATTCGAAATGAGACATCTTAAGCGATTCTCGTGTCAATAACTATGCAAGTGGGTAAATTGTTAATAGAAATAAAGATGACGAGAGGAAAATGATATTAGTGGTAGTAACGGTAAGAGAATTGTAACAAAAATAATATACGAAAAAGCAAAGGGCTCCGTTTAATGTCTGAATCGAGTAGAAAGAAATGGGCGTAAGTATATCTGAAGACACGGACTTCGAAAAATAACGCGTACCTTAGACATATACATATTATATATATATATATTAATATATACGTGTGTTGATATTAGCACGTTGGTGATTAATGCGATGTATATTAATCACGAATGTGATAATATAATAATTTACTGTATTATCTCGAGAACGGGGACCAGAGACATCGACTTAAGTTACCAGATCTCGCTGAAAGGCGAGATACACACGCTTCGACTAGCTTCGTACGATCGACTTCACGAAGTTTGCGCTTCTCTCTTCGGTAAAAGAGCGGGCGATGCATTTAATCGATAATGTTCACGGTCGATGCACGAAACTAGTCGCGCACGATTTTCATCTTTCGCTTTAAACTCAAGGATGTTTCCTTCTCTTTTTTCTTTTTTTTTTTTTTGTACTTGTCTCCTTTTCTTACTTTTTTTTTTTACCGATTCAAGCGCGAACTGTCGCTTCCTTTCGACGTTTTTCGTGCGATTACTGTTCGATTGCGCGTAAAATGGTCGTCGTGCATAGCTGAATTCTATGCGTTAAAGTTAACGAATAGGTTTCACGACCAAGTGAAAGTAAAATTAGCGAAGGTGAACGAATTTAACGAGAATCCGGATGTTACGCGTACGTCTGAAAATTGTGATACTTGCCTTGCGCTGTAATCAGCGTTTCTACCGAAAAAAGAAAAGAAGAATTAGAAATTTATAGATAGTCCTCGTGACTCGTGCAGTCTGGATTTTTGAAAACTGCTAGAAAGTTTCGAACGTGAGCTGCGTCTTCTCATAAAATGACTTGAACGTTTCGTCAGTATTCCAATTGACCTGATCAGAGGCCCGAATGTCAAATTAAAACTGCATTCTTGGACCTCTGACGAGGTTGAATATAATTCGAGTGAAACGTTGACATTACTTCGTATAAAAGAAAATCAAGCTACATACATATGTCTAAGAATTTGTGTCAGTTTTAACTACTTAATATATAAATTTGTGATGTTTCGAATGGCCTGAATATATTAGAGACTTATAGCAGTGTCTGATAAAAATTTCACTGTTTTTACCGTTAAAACTGTCGGATAGTCTTCCTTTTATTAATGCTTGATTCGAAAGTTTCGTAAATATTTCTTCCTTAACTTTCTACGAAACATAGCTCTCCTAATGTAAAGGAAAAGAAAACGCGACTACTCTAATCGTTACGATATAGTATGTACTTCGATCTATAGATCGTATTACGATGCCTAAATCATGCACAAAAGAATGTTATAAAAGAGTGATAACGCTCTGTCGAAATTTAAATACAAATGAATCTTATATTTGTGTGTGTGAAGCTTCCAGCTCTGTTTGACGTAATATACGATTACTATATAAGAAAGTGATATGCATGTTAAATCCTTAGTAATTAATAGTGTCGCTACGATTTTCATTTAACATATTGACCGAACACGAAACATTCGAAAAGAGAAAAGCAGAAATAGTTTAAATATTTCATCGTATCGTATCACCACTTTTATATTGTTTCCTTGATTTTCGTCATTTTTAATTATAACAGAGAAAATTATACGTTTCGAGAGCATCGATCTTATCCACTTACTAATGGTTTTCAAGGATATACGCGATTAAGTACCCTAAGATACGAGTAAATATAAAAAAGAAGAATGTATATATAGGTACTTGAGTTATGTTTCTATGTAGTATATATTATGTATATGTACACATATACGCAAAATTATCTATAACATAATTATATATATATATATATGTTATATATAATTATATTATATATATATATATATATGTATGTATGAAAATATATTTTCTAAACGAAAGAGTTTTATAAGTGACCATATTCTGCATACGCATTTGTGTGCAGTCATGTGTATACACGCACAGCGGTTGTGCGTTTGTACATGTATCGTCGAAAGAAAAAGAACGTAAGAAACAATATATGCATATGTAGATATGTATACAAATGTAACGGAGTATATATTATGTACATTGTATCCGATTCAAAAGTGCACAATCACTTATTTCTTGGTCTACCGAAGAAAAAGTTTTATCGAAGATCTAATTTAAAAAATGAAAGTAGTAAGATGGTAGAAAATTTAATATTCTTTTTTAATTTCAACAGACTTAAAGAGTCAGTCTTTTATTTCGTTTAATAACTATCTGCATTTTTATTATAATCATAGTTGCCTGCAGATATCGGATTTAAAGAGAAAAAATTTGGTCGTAGTCGAAAGAAATCGACAACGAATTTCTCTCTCTCTCTCTCTCTCTCTCTCTCTCTCTATCTATCTATCTATCTATCTATCTATCTATCTATCTATCTATCTATCTATCTATCTATCTATCTCTCTTCTTCTGCTTCTCCCTCTACTTTTGTTCATCTATAACCGCAATACTTACAAAACTACCAAAAATCTAAATTTCTCTTGCTATTAAACTCGGGGAGAAAGAATCTCTACGAATTCAATTGTCAAATCAATGTGAACTAAGTTGATATTTCAAACAATTTAGATCGTGCATGGATATTGCCATTAAAATCGGGACTATTAAATTAGGTACTATTAGAATAGTACCTAAAGATTATTTATCGCTCTACGTAATTAATTTAGCATAAATCTTCACGCGACACTAACATTTTACGGATCAATGATTACATAACATTGTTCAGGATTGAAAAGCTGTATGAGATTAATGAAAAATATCGATGGCAGCTAATAATCAGAAAAATCGTTCGATTTCATCGTTACATTTTCATACTGGAAAGTTTTTCCTCTCGCGAGTATGTTTGTTATATCTACGATATCTAAGAAATAATTGAATGTGTACGACTAATCCGGATGTAATGTACAAACACACAAAGCACGTACGTGCACGAAGAGTTTGCGCACACGTATATAAGCATACGATTAAATAATGGACACGAACGTCGCAAGAAACGGAAATATATTGTCTTACAATGATGAGTCTCAAATGCGGGAACTTCCTTTCGTATGTAAGAAACAAAATTAAATTATCGCGAATTGATATTTTTCGTTTAGGGTACGTATGAATGCTAACTCTTCTCTACTTCCTTTCTTTCTTGCGTTTTTATTCGTTGAAAAAATCCCAGAAAGAACCAATATATATATATATATATCGTGCAATCTTAAAACCGAATTTAACGTTAACGATAGAAAGTATGAAGAAGTTCCACGCCATATTTTTCATGGTTCTCTAAATGTAATTGTGCTCTTTCGAAGGAATATAACGATCGAAGCTAACGGTGATACACATTTACCATCCATTACAATTTCATACTCACGATCAGAATTGCATAATTCAAGAGAAGAAAACATATTCCTATGCCACATATTAGATTATATTGCGCACCATATTATTGTTATCGCTATGATTACTCTACGATTTGTATTATTATTATTAATTATTATTATTATTAATATAATTATTAATATTATTAATATTTTATTGCTGTAGTTTAATGTCACGTTAGTACAATTCTTGTCATTTCGAGTCGATCGGCGCACATACGCGAACTCTTTGTTTCATGATGAACATGGATCATGATATTATTTATCGTTAACAATGAAAGGAACTGAGTAAAAATAGTATTTGCAATAGAAAGTAATCACGCGCAAAGTTTCCTGTGCTTCTCATTCGATAATCTATATATCGTATTTTCTTGAAAATTGATCGTAACTGAACATACGAATCGACCGTCATTTCTTCCTGTTTCTATTCCGAATGCTATTTTGTTCGGGTCTGATAACGAGTTACAGAATTTTACTAGCGTACGTACATAGACGAACGAGGGGAAAATTTTGTGAATACGGTAACAAATAGACGATACGTTGATCGAATATTACACGTAAAGCATAATATACTTGTATGTAGATACTAAAGGAATTTTTCGAAACATATTCTCCCTCGATCGAACAACCACTATTCATCTAACATTTCAACACGTATAAAATACGCGCTCATATGTCTTGCGATATAAAACGGTATGTAAACGAACTTTTAAGCGAATCAGTCTCGTTCGTTAATATTACTAAGGTACTTAATTTCTGAAAATAACAGGGTGCAATTTTCTACGGCATGTATTCATCTTTTAATGTTCTAAATGGAACTTCCTTGATTTTGTACACGAAGAAGAAAAGGATTATTTTATAGTCAGACGAAAGAAACTTTAACGAAACTTGGAAATAACTATGAAAAAGAGAATTTGAAGTTTCTAGCGTCGATTTTGTTTGACATAAACATGTAAATCTCACCATTGAAACGCGAAATGGAATATATGGGCAAAATATTACGTAAAAAAACTTTGACGACGTTCTAAAGATTGTATACAGCGCTTTAAATATACATATATATATATATATATATATATATATATACATATGTGTGTGTGTGTATATATATATATATACGTATACATTGTGTACAAAACAGAAATATAAGCCTCCTAAATAAAATGAGCTGGCCTCTGCAAGCCCTGTTTTACATTTAAAAAATGTCTTTTTATTTTGTAGCCTTTTTATTCGGAAATATAAAATTTTATGTCAATATAAATACATATATTGGTTTTTATTTTTAGCATTACAATTTAATCGTTTTAAATTATATTTGAGTTTAATAATCGCATTTATAAAATTTATACACTTTTGCGAAATGAATTCATATGTTTTTTAAAAATCTGTGTGTTATTCGTAAATATTATCTGATATAACAAAAATGATCGTTGATTCAATTTTGAATAACCTTTCTGTGTAACCTATGTGATTAACCTGACATATGTAGAAATTAATGGTGAAAACGTGTTATATTGTTTACTGTTGACTGACAATTTCGTAAACTTACTAACATAACATTTTTTTTGAATTCAGTATTTCAGTGTTTATTTTCTAATTACAAGCTTTAATTAGTATGTAAATAGTAATGAATTTTTTTTTTAAATATTAACATAAAATCTATATAGACTTGTAATTGAAAGTGTTATTTTCTATTAGGTTATATTTATGTAGAATATAACAAAAATATGGTCTTTCTTCAATCTTAACCAATTTAGTATATTATAATTTTCGGTTTATTAGTGTTTTTTTTTATGTGAAACATCAGTTAGTAATTAAAATTAAATGAAATATTACTAGGTACTTAACTATTAATTTAAAGTAAATGTTGATATATAAAAACCTAATATCTTTCTTATAGAATTCTGTATACATATCACTTGACCTTTATTTTGACCTGTTAAAAAGTTTTAACTGAATTTTATGTAACAAAGATATAGTTTAAATAATATAGTTTTACATAAAGTTTACAGTTCACAATAAATATAAAGTATATAAAATATTATTTTGAATTGTTTGTTAGAGGTAATACAGAAACAGTGGACTCAATGGATTTGTTAAAAGACAGTGCTGCAGCAAATGAAACATCTTCTGACGATGAATTAAAAACATCATCAGCTCAAGGAACTAATAAACAAATCAAAAATATGACAGGAAAAGAAATTATTGAAAATATATCTTTAGTACAAAACAACTTAGACAGTCTTCCTAATGGATTTATTGAGTATATATCAAAACTTGTTGACCTAGATTTGAGCAATAGTTGCCTTCGTTCTTTACCAAAATCTTTTAACATGTTAAGGAGACTGGTATCTTTAAATTTAAATAATAATCAATTTTCATCAATCCCAAATGTAATTTGTGAATTATATAATCTTGAGAAATTATGGGCTTCTGGAAATAAAATCAAATATCTTCCATATAATTTAGGAAATTTATCAAAATTAGAGACTTTGTCTTTAAATGCAAATCAATTAAAGGATCTTCCAAATTCATATGCAAAATTAAATCAGTTAAAAGTTTGTCGTCTCAGCACCAATAAATTTAAAAAGATTCCAAATTGTGTAGCCAGAGGAATGGAAAGTTTGCAAATCCTTGAGTTCTCACAAAATAATCATGTAAACTTAGATGTCTATCCCAAGAGTACTAATTTAACCACATTTTACGCAGAAGAAAATGATATCTGTCCATCATTTCCAAACTGGATATTGAGCTCCAGCTACAAGAAGCTTGAAACAGTGTCACTGAATAAAACAAGGTTTGAAACGTTCCATCAGCCAACAAGGACATCCATATGCTATGTTAAAAAATTATTTATGAAACAGTGCAATCTCAATAACAAGAATATTGAATTCATAATCACTGGAATGATAGATCTTGAAGAGTTAGTACTTGGAAATAAAAAGGTGCTTTACCAAAATTATTTCCAAATTATGCCCATTAATAAAAAAGAAAGACCATGTAGTCTTAAAGAACTTGACATACAGAACACAGGGCTTCCACAAGTACCCAAAACAATACAAAAATTTGTTAATCTAATTAACTTAAACTTAAGCTGTAATAATATTTTCTTCTTACCTAAAGAAATTTGCACTTTGAGGAATTTGATTACATTAATAATAGACAACAACCACTTGACAACTCTTCCTAAGAATTTTGGAAAATTAACATCCTTAAAAGAGTTAAAACTATGTCACAATAAATTGGTTAAATTACCTTTGAATATGAAATCATTGCACAATCTGGAATATATAGATCTGTACGATAATGAATTTGAAATAATACCAATAGTAGTACTGTTCTTTCGAAATTTGAAAGGATTGGACCTAGAACAAAATTACTTCCCAACTGAACGTATAGTGAGTATAAAAGAAACAATTTTGTAGGTGAAACAAAGCCAAATTTTATTTAAAATCAATTCAACAGTTGACTTCACTTATTTTCAAAAAATTATCATGGGTTTTCTATATTAATGAATTTAATCAATAGCAAAATAGGTTTCCTCGTTACAAAAAGATGAAAGCAGTTTTAAGAAATTATTGGATGGAGTCCATACTTGGTAGTAGATCCCTCACCGGACACAAAGTGAAGTTATTTATGCATAATTCAAATATCTTGCCATTGTCGAGCTCTTCTGATAGTGATTCAGAGAATTCTTGGTTCTCGTAAGTTAAAAATAATATTTGCAGAAATCTTAGCTATATATGTGAATTATTGAGTAATATATAAATCATGCATTGTTACATTGAATTTTTTTCTACTAAAATATTATTTTTATTTCAGAATAGACGATATATATAATAAACGTTGGGATACTTCAGAAGATTCGGCCGACGAATTTGATCCCTACGGTAAAACAAAATTATATGAACTTAATAATTCTTTTTGCATGATAAGAATTTAATTAAAATTGTATGGATGTATCGATTGTTAAACCGAATGCATTTTAAGACACTTATGAAATTTCATTTAAAGAAGTATACTTCATTCTTATTAATTCATAAAAAATTTATATATCGTGAATAAATCATGTGTCAAAGAGATTAAAGATTATATGAATTAATGATATATCTTATTTTCAGAATGTAAAAAACCAAAGCAACGATATTATCCCCCGTTTACGTTTTATCAACCATATCAAGAAATATATCGTCCTGCAGACTTTCACGAAAGCAAAGTTGAGACACGAGTTAAAAAGATGTTAGAAAGTGGAGCTATAGATAAACAATCAAGCTATGAGGAAGGTCAATTCGAAGATGCTTGAATTAAAATAGTGGAACAGCATTTGATTATACTTTTAAGTTCTTTTTAAGTTATACGTTTCTAATATTATAAAATATTTTAAATTAAGAGAATATAGAATAATCAAATATCTTCGAAGTTAAATATGTTTAACAGGATAACCCTGTCATAGAGGATACTTTCAAAGTGTTAAATAGCTTACTGTGAGAGGAAAGAAATTTTAGTAATTGATTCATTGACTTTCTTTTATTCTTATGTTTCATCATTTAATTACTAGCATAATCTTACTTCAATTACAGAAAAACAAATGAGGCTATTACTGAGATCTCTAGACTAAGTAAATAATTAATTAAATTGCATTTTTATATAATTGCAATAATTCACAAAATTACATTTTCATGCAATTTTACAGAATTAATTCCGTAATTAATAAACAATAATTTTTGCTAATTAAAAAATAAGCTTATTTGAATAAATAATTTTATAACTATTTTTAATCAATCAAATTAATTTTAATTTAAACACGAAAATTCAAATATAAGAAAACAGTTAATGTAATTTGAATGAACCAACATTTAATTTCATGATATTTGATTAATAAGAAAGATAATAATAATAATAGTCACACTGCAATTTTTAAATACGTATGTCTACTTGAGAGAGAAATTGAAAAATATTTTTATTTCTAATTACGTTTCACAATGCGACAAACATAATTTGTAGAAATAGACATCAGTGAGTAATTTTTATCTATTCTTATAAACTTATCCATTAACATAAAATAATCAGTTTTTTGAAAGGCATTTAATGTTACCAAATATTAGTTACTAATATGCGATTCATATGTATTATTCTTGTCCTTGTTTAGTTTATAAGATATACAATTTTCCTTCAGTACAGTACAATATAGTACAGTACATTGTTCAATACAGTTCCTATATTGTGCAGTATTATTTTCAATTCTAATAACAGATATATTCTATTCATATATTGATATATGCAGTATAGAGATTAATATTAATAAACATTTATTTCTTTGTAAATAGTTTTAATGTCAATATTGAAATATGATATCTAGCTTTATTTTCGCATAGTTAAAAGATTATAAGTGATATACTTTATGATTGAATTTTTATAACCAACAATTTTTCTAGACGAATGTATAAAACTGAGAGCTCTAAATACATGTCCGTAAAAATTAAATTTACTACTATACAAAAAATATAATGTACAAACCATGATATTGCATAATTTTGAAAATAAAATAAAGGAAATGAGAAACACGTGTATGTACAACTAATAACGAATACATTTCTTGCAAAATAAATCTATTTTTCATAATGTATTTGCTCACCAACCGTAATTTGTAGTGAAATTTATGAGAATTTGTAGTGAAATTTAATAAATGAATACGAAATAAATTTTCCTGAATATATAATGTCTAAATTATTTGAAATGACTTAATAATGAAATTAACTAATTAGTGCCTATTTCTCTTCAAAATGTTATGAATAATTAATTAAAATATTAAATGTGCACTTACAAATGCTCCACATCGTATGAAAAGTAAAGTTTGATCTACGGCTTTGCAATATTAAATATATTGTCTCTTATCGTTTTTTAAGAAAATTTAATTTTATTTCTTCTCTATATAGATGCTATTATATGCTACAGTATTTTTGGTAAAGACGATAGTAACTAGCAATATCACAATCTTTTTTACACAGAACGGTATTTTATAACGTAACGAACTCACTACTAAAAAGACGAACTACAAAAGTGGTGTGCAGAAATGCGCGCGAATTCGCCTTCGATAATCGAAAGATCGATATTCTCGACTTCAAAAGGTATTACACGATACTCGATTTAAACGCGGGATTTTAGTATTTCCTTCATAACAAATAAAATCTAAAATGATTATGTGTATCAAAATATATCTATATATTACATTTGTTGAACATAAGACAATTAAAAACAAAAAAGAATTTCAAAAACTGATTAACGATTAATAGACTATTATTTATACGTAGTTTAACTTCTGCAATAATACACATTATATAATAGTATTAATACTGGAATAAAATATATTAGCGTAGTAATACTAAATTTTTACTTTCATTAATTTCTATTAAGTATTTAATCGAATCTTAATATTTCTATGACGTTTCTCCAATAAATTTCCTTATTTCCTTCTTTTTTCCACTCGACTATTTTAAATACTTGTTTTTAAGTAATATTTAAAGCATTCAAATAACAAATGCAATAGTAGTTTATTTACATGTCTCTTTGAAACATACATTTGCGAGTTGTTTTGCTTTCTTTGATTCTTCTTTCTTCCTTCTCTTTTCTTCCTTCTTTCTCCTTGCTTTCCACTTGCGTATTTCTCTCTTCTCACGTAATATTCTGTCTGTACACACGTAACTTGAATATAACAATATACATAATACGAGTTTAAATATAAAAATCGTATTCTATTTACCTTTAGAATTCAAGGTACATCTACAACATTTACATTGATCCTTTTGAACAATTTGCGGTATTTTTTCACATTTCTTCGCGGCTACGTTCTCCAAAATTTTCCTTGATTCAGAATGAACGGAATTGTTACTAATAACTCTATAACAAGATGCATCACGTTAATTTAAGTAAGATTATTTAGGATAAACGATCGTGATGCATCCTGCCTATATTCAAATTCTATCGTACCAAGATTTCTCCTTTTTACGCACTTCCTATCCCGATTTTCCTGATCCTTTTCCTTTTTCTGACAGCTTCTCTGAAAGAAGCTGAACCGTTGTCTTTTCTTTTCTTCCTTCTTCGGTTCATGCACACAACTCACACTTTTGATAGAATCGTCAGTACAAATTCGATGATCCGCTACATACTGTGTTTGATAATTTCGATCACATATTTCACATTTTCCCGTGCAAGCTTCCTCAATATCCGAACAAGCACATACGTCTTCGTCGTTCCATTCCAAGCAATCAGTGAAGGTATCCTTATCCTTCTTATTTTCGTCCCAGACGTACCTGAATTCCGAATATACAAATAGAAGGAATTTATAAAATACCATACTGAAATTGTCCGAATATCACACATTAAATCAATTTATGGCATTATGTAGAATTATTTATTTTGTAGAACTATCTCTATGTTTTAAAGAGATTGATATAGGTAGGTATGCTTTTTCTAAAATTAATTCGTTTCAATCGATTATTGTATCGATACAAGAATGATGAACAAATTTTGTACATCGAAATTAAAACAACATACAAAGTAAATTGCTGCAGTTGCAGATAGATCAGGAAATGATCAACTTGATAATAAAGGAAAATATGTACGTTGACAAAAATATACGATCAGATTACGCTTAGGTTTCTCTATGATAATTACTTGAATCGCGTACCGCGTGCCTTCGGAACATTTCGCTTGTAATAGATGTAGACAGCGACAAGGCAAATGATAATAAAGAATAGAATGAACAAAAGTAAACACCAGACCGATGTGTGCGCGATGGAATTAGTCTTCTTTGAGCGATGATTTTCTTTCTTTTTTAATTTATGGTTCTCCTCGCTAAAAGAAATGAAAATTACAAGCTTGAACAACATTTATTACGTTCGAAATATATTTAATTGCAAAATAATAGATTGAAAGTAGAAACTAATTGAAAGTTTTCGACAGAAAATTGTTGTCAATGATTGTACTAATTTTGTTGACTTGAGTAAGTAAGGTATAGTTTCCTGAATTATAGTTGACAATTATTTTATTATATGGTTAATCATTCTAAAGAAAGACAATTAAATTGAAAATTCTTACAGCGCAGTATGTGCTGCTGCTACCATTCCCGTTTGAACTCTTTTATTTTGCGTATTTCGATCGCATTCTTTATGTGCATGACGCACACGTTTTTTCTTTTTCTTTCTCTTTTTCTTTTTCTTCCTCTTTGCATAATTGTGTAAATTTTTGTCCCTTTCTGAAGTATGCCTTCTCGACAATCTGTGTCCTAGGAATCCTAACGTATCTGCTGTATCGTAATCCCCTGTGTTAAGGGATTTAATCATTCTGGGATTTTCTCTCACATACTTTGCCAGATCGGGTCGCCCTAACCATCTTAACGTCATTTCCATTGCTGCCCGTCCATTAGGTATCATATTTGCTACGAAAAATTTCATTGTCTATGTCGTTTCCTTTTAAACTTTATTTTTAAGAATTCTTTCAAATTTAAGCAAAGTATTAACATTATGCGTATATCGTAATTTAAATTATTTATCGTTTCATTATTCAAATTTAGATATCTAAAATCTTCGTTATTGTACTATGAAGGATGATTAACTATATTTTTCGCGAATGTGTTCCAGCTTAAAGAAATATGAATTATATTGTATAGAAACTGAGAGGATCATATCCACGCTTCTTTAATATAAGAAATACATTGAATAAAACAGTTTCATACGATATACATATAACAAATACTATACTACAAAAATAGCGGTTTAATAATAGATTCTTCATCGGTTAATTATTTAAGTTAATTTCATTTATTAGGTTTTACTTGGAAAAACATTGCCCCATTGTTCAAGATCAAGAAGACATTCCTTCGACGTAATTGGCACACGACTTAAGTCTTCTCGTTGAATCTCGTGTTCTCTCACGTTACGTTCCGCTCTTACTGGAGTTATTTCGTATATAGCTTGTATAAGTTGTAAACATTCTAAGGGATTTAATTTCTGTGACAGGTAGACGAGCTCGTTTTCTTTTATATTGGCGATACATCGAACCAAAAATTTGTCCTTGTAAAACAATATTGTCTATCTTACACCGTCTCGTTTTAAAGGATATTTATTACAAAAGCATTTCAAAAGCAAGTAATTTTTATAGCACTCTCTTTAAGGAAACTATCGAATATTTCGTATTAATATGTTTCTAATATATTTGTTCTCTTTTCCAAAAGATTTTTATAGGAATAGAGAACTAATATCGGGAAGATTACAGATTGGGCTTCTAAGAAAAGAAAATTTCTCAAAGGACACGAACATGATATCGTGCAGGTGAAAAATCATTTGATTATCTTCACACTGTTTTATCAGTGTATCGTCAACGCGTTCCATTGTATGATAAGATAAGATATTGATTTGTACTAAATCTTGCAAAACCCCTCAAATTTCTTCTACGTAGATGCTCACCTTATTCTCCGCTAAAACCACAATCAAAATGTAAATCGAGCATACAAGTTTCATCGTAAAATGAACACAGGTGAAATTCACTATGAATCGGTGAATTACATTTTGCTGTCAGACGAGAAAATATTTTTTTCTTTTTTTTTTGACAGATCCATAATCGACAGTCGTTTCAATGCTATCGATTACGAAGTGACTATGGCATCTTTCTTCAGCTCCAAATGTTTTAATGAATCAATTCGAAAGATGATCTCTTTGACAAATTATTTAATCGTGCAACGTTAAACACTATATTCATGGCACACGTATGAGCGTTTCTGAGACACATTAACTTGAAACATGAAGTTGGATGTAAAATATATTTCAGAGTATTCTGTTTGTTCTGTGCCGCTGTTCTTGTATAGTTAATAAACTAAAGACAATTCTGTACCACTCTTTTACTAAGTAGAATTGTCAGTTATGTTGAATAGTCTGTTAAAGGAAATATCATTTCTAAGGTTCCATCCCTTTTATTACTTCAGTGTTGCCTCGTTCTTTGATAATGCTATTTCTCGCACCTTCTGCTATCTTAACCAATCAATTCTACTTATTGCAGAATATTGAGAAGATTTGACTTGAACATAAAAATCATACGAATTAATGTAATGTAATGTATTGACGTAATGAATTAACGTAAAGCATGTAACGAAACCGTATTAATTCGTCGAAACTCTCGATGAATTTAAGAAACGTATTGAAAGATGCACTGTTTCTTCTTCTGCTCAACCTTACTTGTTCCTTTCTCCAGGTATGTTATATTTCATGCAGATTATTCAAATAAGACATGTTATAACGCAAACAAAAATTCTAATTGAAATGAAAAAATAACTTCGTAATTTTATAAATTCATATCTTCGTTTTGTTGGTGTGAAAATAATTGTTACGTATAGCATAATTAAAACGATCGTTCGCGTTATATAATCTGATCCTCTTTCGATTTCATTATCGCCGTTAATCCACGGAGAACATTTTCCCAAATATTTATCAAAGAATTAAAATACTGCAAATCATTCGTTGTCTGTTATAATTATTCTTAAACGAATCAATATGACAATTTTGTCTTAAACAATGATCGAAGAGTGAAAGTCAATAAGGCTGCAAGTCCCATAACAAAAATTTTATGGAAAACAACGTCTTACTTGCCAAAATGTTGCTTGTTAACAAAATATAACAAATTTATCTAATTATATATATTAAAATATATCAAATTTTTCACATGTACTATTCTATTTTGTATAACTTAACGATATTTCTATTTTAATATTTCAAACACCTGTTAATTAACAGCAAAAGGAAATTTATATTTTAAGAAGGAATGTAAGTGCATCGTGCAGCTCCCTTAAAAAAGTTACGATCGCCAGTAGCCGCGACGAGTGATGAAAATAATAACGTCTTTTCGGAATCAAAGACGCAATGCTTACGTTCAAGCACGAGGAAGCAGCTCGTTGGCACATGGCATCTTACAATCTAATTTAAGAAACCGACCGTGCAATGTATACGAAATGCTAAAAACGAATTATGATGATAACGGTTCTTACTGAGCTTTTTAAGGAAAGAAAAAAATTTTTTTCAAATGGCACTTACACCCTTTTTTACTCTCACTCTTCAATTATGATACAGGACAATGTACAAACACAGTTGAGATTGTCAAAAACTACAATGTATTGTTTTTTACTTCGCGAAGATCATTACCGAGGTTGATGTACCAGAATTGCAGCTGTTAGCGTCAAATTTGAAGCCCGAAGAGTGTGTGAAACTTGTGTCCTTAGATTCTAATAGTAAGTAAATATCACATTCGCGAATTAACGCCATACCCTGTATACCTTTTTATACATTTTTCCGAGGAATAGAAATATTATAATAGTAACTCTTATTTTTAAATGTAATTAATTACAATCCCAACATATATCTCATACGTATAAAATATTTTTGTTGTATGGTTGCAACTAATAAATCGTTTCTAATGTACAGAAATTTCTTATGCCTATGCGTATATTACATATCAATATTTCATACTCGATTTTTTTTTCTATTAATTTGCTAAAAAATATTTGCCAAGAAATATTTATACATATACACAATAATATGGAAAATATAGCTAATGAAAGTGATATGGTTTTGGTAAATATCATAAGCAAATATCAAGATTACTTAATTACTAAATTTGTCCGTATTACTTAGTGTAAAAAATTCCTTTCTAATATTCATAAGGTTTTCAAACGATTAAAAATATAGTGTGAAAGGTATCGGATGATGTTATAAAATATTGTAACAGCTCAACTATCGGAAGCACAGATACAAAAGTTAGCTCGAGAACAAAATTGCTTTCGAAGACTAGTGAAATGGGTTTGTCAATTAAGAACGGTTACGAGGAACACGTATCCGATCTTGAACAGTCTTCTTGAACGCATCGGAAGGAGGGATTTAATCGCGTGTCTCGCAGAACTTAGCATGAAAACTTCCAAGTCACCGAAAGTAATTCGCGAAGCCCAAGCGGACGATTTGGAGTGAGTTATCGTCGTTTAACAAACAAAATAAGCTTTAGATATAACTCGGGTAGTTTTTAAGAAGATATGCATCGTAATTCCTCAAATTTTCAAATTGAATAACTCTTAATATTTAACATTAATTCGTGAAAATGATCAATAAGATTAAATGATAAAATGTAACAGCGATAATCGTATAAATGATTATAACGGTGAAACATAATTTTATCAGATAATTGAATTTTTACCGAATAACATCGATAATTGGTAAATAGTAGAAACGAGTTCACATCAGCAATAGATATAGATTTTCAAATAACTTCCCAAACTGTGTACGGTCAACGCTAATAAGACTTCAGCAATGAAAGTTTTACGCAGCAAAAGAACAATTCGTTGTTCATTTGGAAGAGGTGAAAACAGTTCTCAAAGTTAGGATTTGAAAACATATTTTTTGAAATATTTTGCAAACTAGAGGATATAGGAAAGAGTACTTAGATTTTGTTTTTAGATGAAGAGTTCAATCGTAAAAGAAATTTCTTTAAAAATACTCGTTTAAAAATTTGTATCTTTTTCATCATTTTTCTTTGTCGAATACTAATCGATATTCATATAAATTCGCATATATATACGGTGCCGATGATTATAAAAATAGCCTACGTTCAAGAATCTAAGAAAAGTGATTTTATCGTTTATTTTTGCCATGAGTCTACCCACATTACAATAATTTGAAACCATCCTTGCAAAGTAAATAGTAGATATCGAGCCACTGCATTGAGTTGGCTGTTGCGTCGTTAAATAGAATTCAACTCATACGTCAAACGCAAAGCTTTAAATATCTCGAAACGATACATCTCGAATATATAACTTAGGCCATTCTCATAATCACTGGCACATACATAATAGGGAAGAATGCTAAAACTGAGAATATAATGTGTCTTTTTAAATTTTTCATTTTTCATCGTATCGCCTATCGTCGTGTCATATGACAATAATTATTATATATGGATAATTAAAGGATTCTAACGATACCATAATATTTTCTTCGCGGAAAATCACAATTACAGATAAACTATTTCGAAATTTTTTCTAAATATACTCGCGATGCACGACGATAAAACTACAAGAAACAATACTACGCGCATTCTTAGAATACCCTTTGCGATACTACGATATACAGACGTTCATTTAATTTTATCACGCTGTCTTCTTCATTCTGTAACATTCCTCAGCGAATACGAAGGAGTCGCGACAACAGCCACGCTGAAAGAGAAAGATAGTAATACAGAACCTCAACTCTCGGAGCAGATGATTCAGAAGATCAGCGGTAATAAATGTCACATTTTGGCTGTAATAACTCCTCTTTAATCTTAATGTATTACGATCGTTCGCAGGACGTACTACTATCAAACTGTCGTTGCACAGCGCAGGCATCGTTCTCGCTTCAATCATAGTCGTATCTTGTTTATGCACTTTACTTATAAGGAACAGACTGATGAAACTATTCGATAGAATACGAGGGAAGAAGAAGAAAGGGTGATTATAATTATTCTAATTTGTTCTTCAAATCGATACGCTCCGGGCAATACTGAGTAATACTAAATACTAAGAAACTATTAGAACATTCGTAAAAATCTTTTATAAATCATTATGCGTTAAAATTACTATTGTAATAAAACCTATAATCATCATGATTATGTAGTAAAGATTGGAACAGTTCTAAAAATGTAGCGTAGAAGCTGCAAGATATTTACTGCAAATATATTTCACGAAAATTATAAAAGTATTTAAACAATCGATTATACGTTATATTAATAAGCCTTAATATTTAATGGGACTATCTTTAACACTAATCATATATCTGAGACCTGATTGTTAACGCTATGCTATTGCTATACTATTGCCATATGCTAATATATTTGTATGTTTGCAATAAATAACTTGTAACTACTGTATACGTACATATTTAGATCTTAAATTTTATCAGTACAATAATGAGAATCGTGTCGTATTAAAATGCTAATATTTCACAATATTTTATGCAATCCATATAATACACATATACGTCAAAGTTTTCTATGGCAAATATTCAAATACTTTCACGATCCACTGAACATGAAAAGGCAAATGAAAAATGTAGAGCATCATTTTCTTATACCAAGCTTGACTTTTCAATAGATCGATGCTAAAGATTCGTTAAATACGATTTCACTCTGTACTACATATGATTTTACTCGTGCTTACATATCAACATTGGTATTTGAACTTATCGCATTAGATAGCAAAGGATGAGCAACGAAATAGAAGTATTCTTTGACAAAGAATCTTTTTCCTTTGTTAATGGAAAGATTGTTCGAAATTATCGCCTTTGTTCTGCCAGCATTATTGTGCCACGCTTACGATATTTTTGTGAACGTATTTTCTTGTTAACTTATTCTGATTCACACAGTTAACGCGTCACCGCAAGGAAAATTCTATTAGTGTTAAGGCCGAAAATTATGATAACTGAGCTATTTCACGCGATTCAATATTTAACGCGAGTAAATATTTAATAATTTAATAACAAATTATTCAAACTATTTTTAACTTATTCAATGTTTTTATCAAAGTGTAACGATGATAATCTATCTTGTTGAAGAAATAAATTTTTTCGTTTAAAATAGCATATAGTCTGACAAACGAGACGAGACAGTAAACGAAATTTAATTGCTGCAGCTGCAACTTTTGGCTGGCGACTAATGAAACGCGTATCACTAATAATAATAGCGGCTACTACGAAGTAGTAATATAATAATAGTAATAGCATATTTTCTAATGGTTCAAACAAATTATTGTCAAAGACGTGCATGCTCGATGAACGCGTAATGTGGATTTATTCGAAAATGAAAAGTCCTATGCAGCTACAATTGTTACTCTACATTTTGAATTTAGTTTTTCATATAGATTTACTCTTTCTCTAGTTGTACCGCTTATTTGAAGATATTCTACATAGTGAACTTATCGAGTAATAATTGCTTTCTGATCAGTAAATTTATCGCGATCGGAGATGACATAGAGGATGTGTCTAGAAGTTACTTCATTCGAAAGCCACGAATAAAAAGGAAACGACCTCCGTCGTACGAATTGGTGCACACAGCCACGCAAAACACCGCGCCACCTCCATCTGTACCACAGGAACCGGAAGAACCAGAGCCGATGGCTTGTTACAGATGTTACAAGAAGAAACGGAAGAAAAGCACCAAAAGACCGAAGAGATGAAATATGTAATTAAATGTACCATTTAAGATAAACATGAAAAGACTCCTGCATGGGTTGTATAAAGCTCTCATTAAACGTTCACGCGTGTAATTTTTCTTTGCTACGATCGTACACTGGCTCGTGAACGTTTACCATAACAAGTTCTCATCAATACGCAATTTGTTGAAATTTTAATCGTAATTATATTATTGGTCAAATTTGAAACTAATTTATACACATTGTACGATCTCGAGAACCAGTGGACGGATTTTCATGCGATTTTCTTCAAAAGCATTTCTCGAGTAAGATTTAGGTTCGTGAAACGTTACACTATGACAAAAGGAAACAGGAGTCGAAAATATTTATAAACTACAGACAATTTACGACCATTCGCAACGCAATGGTGACCTTCTACGCTGGAATTGTATTTTGTTTAGAATCGCTGCCACTATACATATAACGAGGTCATGCGATCCCCCCTCTCCAAGCAGCGTCTTCTTCTCTTCGGCGTACGGCATGTCAGAAACTGCTTCGCGACGATATCGTTTCACGGACTATAAAATGTTTACCGAGCCAATAGAAATTCACCAAACCGTCGTCCATATTATTAAAAACAATTTTATTAAGGTTCAGAACAAAGACCGGTCATATGAGCTGGTTAGAAGATATATGTAGAGACGACAAGATGTTTATTGCGAACATACACCTCGTAATTTAGCATACAACAAGAATAGTGGTTTTAAATATACGATTAATACTAAAGATGATCTCATTAAATACCATAGTTTACTAATATAATTAATAATTGACCTTTTAAATACTTTCACGGTCTTTGCGAAATGTATACTTGCAACAAATATTTTGTAACTTCTATATCTATACATTTTCAGGTACATTCCAAATTTCACAATTTTTTAGTACAACTAGCATAATATGCCCATAAAAAGATTCTTTAAATATCCAGGTATTTCCATGGGTCGCTGTGTGTCTATTTGATAAAATATATTTGGCCACTCGACCATGTATAACTTCAACAGCTGCAAATTACCGAACGATGAGCGAATCATTCGAAATTCGTCAGAGTTGATGCCGTCTTATTTGAAACTCGCCGAAGTCCGTCAGCCGTGAAATTCGCCGAAGTTAATTTCTCGCGAAACAAAGCAAAGGACGATCATTTTATGTCGCCGTTTCGAGACGTTTCGTTTCGTGAACCTCACAATGAAAGAATTATCAAGGACGCATGAGTGGCCCACAAGGTTAAGCCTCATCGTTATTCTATTGCGATACGATGTCCTCGGCACGATCGACGTCAATTTAAACGAGCTGGAATATTTAGCCGCACGTCTTAATCCTTTCGAGTGTCGACGCTTGATAGCTGCGCTTCATTATATCACTTACGATCTACCGAACAATCTTGCAGCTGCTGGTAAATAGGTCGATGATCGAATAGAATACAATAGCGACCATATCAGTTCTTCTTATTGGAAGAAATATATTGTAATTGTAAAATCAGTGGAAAATTGAATTATATCCATCTGGTATAATGAAGAGATTGATAGACACGTCAACAAACATAAGCTATGATTTCAATCGAGATTTACTTATTAACTTCTTCGATTCTTTCTATTGCTTCTGGGTGGGATTCTAGTTGGGGGATCGTAATAACTAGATCGTGAAGTGAATATTTATTTATTTTGTACGTATATGAAACCACGTAGAATGTATATAATACCCAAAAATACAGAGAATACTGCCGTGTAGCATCGGACACGTAAAAACAACAAAAAGAGTTCGTATAAACGCGTGTCTTATTTGACTGCGTTTGTGAGCTATAGCAAATTTTATGTTGGAATAATTTGCCCGTCGACAGCGTCGAAATACTTCGCGAGAGAATCGAGCAAGGCTTCCAGAAAATCAAAACGATACCTGGAGAAATAGGAAGGGTAAGACGGTCAATGGGTAAAATGTCGCTGGGCTTGTGTTCGAATGCAAGAAGGGTATTTTCAACATCTTTTGTGAAGGAATGCAGATATAGTTCGTCAAAACTCGTAACTCGAAAAGTAGGTCAAATGGGGTATACGAACTTTTTTTTATTGTTCACGTGCAGAATCTATCGTCGAAGTAAGTACCCGAGACACCCTGTATTTAAAATATCCAAAGTAGATATAGTATAGTTTATTTCGCTATAATATTTAGCGAGTGATACAAACTTCTGCTTATGTTTCAGTTCTTTAGTCGTGTTTATAAAGACGTAAATTTGCATAAACATCTGTAATCTAGTTATGACTACGTTCGTATTTACGATAAACTATCTGCTTCTTTTAATCCGAGATAATTCTGAATTATATTTCGAGTCAATTGAAAGTACTTCAATAACGATTACTCCAAAACAGCATATTGTGTATATTTAATATTATATTATAATACTAATACTAATTAATTATTATATTTACTATATTACTATATATTACGATATTAGTATTATAATTATGCTAAATATAATAATATTATATGTGTTATATTTCTTCCATTAAAAATAATAACTCGTTTTTAATGGCTGATAATACTATTGATAATCTTGTGAGGAAGAACGTAACGTGGACGACGATATACCTTGCATCCGTCATCTTTTGCACTGGAATAGTTCTCCAGCTGAAGGCAAAGGAAACACTCATGAGATTTTAACCCACAGACTTCGTCAAATAAATCGAAATGATCTGGCAGATTGGTTAGGAAAATCCTCGTTCGTGCAAATAGGGAAAGATCTCGACAGGGCACTGGCAAACACGTTCGATGAACTCGTCAAAGAAGAAACGGAATTGCCGTAAGTTGCGTGTAATCGTATCAAGATAAACGACTCGATAATCTTGATGAAATTTTTCGATTACCGTTTAAATAACGGTACGGTTTGAGTATAACATATCGGTTTAACAAATTTTTCTTTCGATAAAATAAAACATGCTTTAAGTCTCACAAAATATAAATACGAAATTCTTTTTCTTCATCTAAATAAAAATTCCATTTAATAGGACCGGAGAAAAATCCTCTCCATAATACTATCATAATGTAGTTTTATACTTTATTTTAAGTAGATACTATTCCGAAATTATTTTCGTATTTTACAATCAACTTGAGAGTATCAATTATACATTCTTTTACAATCTTGAACTTTTAGTGTATCATCCTCTAAAAATATGAATATGAAAACCATCACCTCTATATCTATTTAATAAAATGTAATGTTTCTTTAAAAATAAAAGCATCATAGTCATGAACAGTCTTAATTGTCGGTACATTTGCATTTATCGTTTCAAATTTCACAGTTATCCAGTAACGCTTGAATCACTCAAACGCCATGAAGAAGAAGATCCTTGGCTACAAATCGATGTTATTCTCATGGCAACCTTATTAGGACTACTAGGAACCCTACTAACACTCATATGTTACACAGTATTACAAAAGATCAGACAGCACTTTCGCAAAACCAAGTACAAGTACGATTATTATTCGATTATCATTTTCCGCATATTTTTGCCGTGTTATAGATACCAATAACAAAAATTGTCCATTTGTTTCGTTTTACACAAATATATATATATATACAGGATGTGCAAAAAAATGGGGAAAATATTTTGACATAGTGTAATACTCATGAAAACAAACAAAAAAAGTCCTAATAAACATGGGTAGAAAAAGTATTAATTTCAATGCTACGAGATATTTTTCTCAATAATCAATATGTCTCTCGTTCATTCAACGCACACTTCGCCACATTTTTTCATACAATTGAGTACACGACAATCCTGCCATTTTTCTAATCTTTTCGATTTGTTGTATCAACACATTTAACGAAGCAACTATTGGATTACTTATATATTATACTTTTATACATTAAGCGATAACTATGAAACGAATGGTTTTTCAACCCATGTTTATTAAGACATTTTTCCTTGTTCTCAAGAGTATTATATGCTCCTAAAGCTTTTCCCCGACTCTCTTTTATACACCCTTTATATGCCCGTGCTTAACAGAAAATTAAAGCAGCAGGAAAGTGAAGACGAAGAATATAAAGTGCAAAGGGAAAGAAGAAAGAAGAAATACACTACTGAAACAAGCAGTGTAGCTACTGATTATATACATCTAGATAGCGATAGCGATACGGATGCTGATTAAAAAAAATCGTTTAGTGGTTATACACTTGCTATATCATATCTTCGCCTTCGAATATTTTTGAAAATAAGACATCGATCGCTTTGTCCCAAGCAACTTCTACTTCGGTGGTAAATTTCGATCCAAACGCGCCCCTCATTGCGTCCAACACCACTCCTTTCAAATCCTGAAATGTAACATGATGATAGTATGTAACGATCGAGTAATAAATAATAATAATATAGAACATGTACGAAACATTTGTAAGATAATGTAAATGTTGAAAATGACAACGCGAGTTCGTGCGCGCCCTCCACTCGCGGATGCGCTAGTTACAAAAGGCAGTAACTAGAAGATTGTTCTAGATGCAGTCGATAGACTCGATAGATATTTTTAGATGCTCCTTTGTTTTTTTCCCTAGTCTATGTAAGCTTGTGCAATAAAGGTGTTTTCGGCTCAGAACGGTCTGATAGATTTATGCGTGCAATATTGTAATAAATATTGTGATCCTACCTCTGAATATAAAAATAACAACAGTAAAGGCGATATCCTACATTATTCACATTTTTGTGTCTGAATCACGATCTCATTTTAATTTTTGATTTTTTAAGGTATAATAAATTTAATTTCTAATAATTTTGCTATTCGAGATACTTTTAAGTTTAATGTTTTAGTAGAATCTCTATCAAAATATTGACGCATATACATAACAATCATTTCATTCTTTTTTCTTAACCTTAAATTTGTTAACGACAAAAAGATACAGTTAGATCAAAAATAGCTCTTATCGTTAATCATTTTGAAGAAAAGATCAAACTTTAAACTCTAAGCTTGTTATATTACATCGATTATACAGATTCAAATCACTAAATCTTATTATCTACAAACTGCAATATTTACTGGCACAATTCAAGAATCATCGCAATACTCTGTAATTCTATAATACTTGAAGATTGAAACACGTTAACCTCGCTATGTTAACCTTGACGAGAGTATTGATAATATCTTTCGTCTTAAAGGCGTTACCAATAACCTATCACCTTTTATACTCTGCAGTATTAAATTCGTTGACAACAATTATCGATTTGTAGGATCTAAAAATCTTCGATATCTAATCAACTAATTGATATGGTACCTAATAATTAGAAAATTATCTATAACAAAATTTATTAATGTATTAATGCATGATATTATATTATTAATATTAAATGATTGAAGAAATAATCGATATTGAATTATTTCTATTTGAAAACGCTTAACGTTCTATCTTACTTCGGTTGTCGATACAACGTCAGTCTTGGTCTTGAAGCTATCATTATCAACGCGAACAACCTTGCTCGTCACATCTTAATATCCGGAAGTCTGCAAGCTATCGTTGATGCATGTTAAAATCATTCACGACTTTCGGTTGCAAGTTTTGACCTTGTAGAAAAATGTTTCGTCAACGTCGTTTCAGTTTCAATGCATTTCAAGTAGCGGTCTTAGCGAACGATAGCGCGGATTGTAGGGTCCGATATTTTCCTCCCATTTCTTACAGTTAATAGTAATAATATTTTATCATTTTTCGATGTAGCGATAGACTAATTTGTTTTTAATAGTTAATAGCTTGCATACTTAAAAAAAGCAAAATGAGGAATATACTTAGGAGAAAGAAGAATTATCATATCAAAGAAGGAGTAATTATTCCGTATTATCGCATCCTATGTGACAAAGATAAAAGTTAATCAAACTCAAAATTAAAATTTTAACAGAAAATGCTAATATCGACGAATAAATCAAATTGTGATTGATTCTATCATCTTCTATTGATCACCCATACCTTTGCTGTTACGTATACGTATAGCGATAATGATGTCACACGATATTCAGCGATAAATGATGACTTTAAGGTTTGTCTCTACCGAAGGAACATCGACGACTATCAATTTGCGCAATTAATCTAATCGAGTCTTTATATCGGATACATAACGATAACATTGTAAGAGAAATATTTTCGCAATATCGAACGGCAATATATTTGGAATTAAAATTAAGATACACGTATAGCTCAAGAAGAATATTTATAGTACATTGCACTATATCATGCGCTTATTAAAAATTTCAAGAGGTAAATTAAAAAAAAATTGTGTTTTTGATCTTAGTACACGGACACTCTACACAAAGATAATAATTGTTTGAATAATTTTAATTATTTCATTATCCCAAAAATTTAATTTATTCTTCGTTATTATCACGCGTTAATCTCTATGTTATTTAATAATGATATGATAACTATTTCACCAATTACATTTAATAGATAAATTATTAATGAGAAGATTCATAAGTTACGCAAGTAACGTTAATAAGATTAAGAATAAAAAGCTTAATCGGACATATAGTAGTTAAAAATAAGACAGACTTACAATAAACTCTTGTCTCCCCTGACCACGTCGTCCGTGTCTCTTGCCAGTGGTATGCAATATCGCATTCATTAAGTCAACATCATCCAAAGCATCGATCGCATCGTTCAATGTACTCATAATACCCTGACAATGAGCATGAAACTTTTTATTATCTAATAAATCATCTGCCGGAATATCCTTAAACGGAGGGAAAGCTCTATGATGCTGAGGAAATCTTTTGAAGTAACTGAAACAAAATAATCCCGTATACCTATAAGTGACACACGCTTCATCGCACATGAGTTTCCATATTAACATTGTATCACATTATCTCTTATATGGTAGTATTAATATTTCGACGATCAATATTTTATCTTATCGTTAACATAGTGATTGAATTTCGACTCTAACAAGTATTGCAAAATGTTACAACATTACATAATTAACGCCAAAAAAAAAAATGATGCAATTCGTATTTATATACATTGTCTTACCTTATCATAATATCTACGCCAACTTTTACGGAATTAGCACGCAATACACCCCATGTTTCTCTTATAATTCTCTTTTCTTTATTAGTCAAACCAAGTTTCGGATCTACAACGTCATCGTCTGGATTGCCGAGAAAATAGGTTAGCACAGAGCCCATTTTAAAAGGTGCCTGGTACTTCCTTTGTTATCAACTTAGTCTGTTTATGATCTTTCTATCAACACACTGTAGTTGGAATTTATTGTATTATAACTTCATTATTATGGTATAATTGATTTATTATAGCGAGTATTTATTGTACCTTCAAAATTGTATACTATAACACTACACGTGTCACATGTATACGTTGACTGGAATATTGCTAGTAATAAATTGCTACTAATAAAAATCAAGTAACGTACTACTTCGTCTTTTTTTTGCCTGTGATTATGCAGATAGATGAAGATACTGATAATATGTATTCGTTTATTTCTACTGATGACTGGAAGAGTTGCTTGCGTAACGGTAACTCGAAAACGACTGTTCTTTGGGCCGAAGTACATGTTGCTTTAAGTGGACTAGCCCACTGATAATGATCGTTAAAGGTAAAAATAGCAGGAACCAACTTTCAATTTCTCACGTACGATTTTGTAATTGACAATCACATCAAAGAAAAATGCTATTCTGTGCAAATACCGAAATATTTTAAAAAATACCTTAAGAGCTAATAGCTTTAGAGCTATTTCTTTTAATATAAATGACTAGCGTTTATAGAAAATGTATAAGGACTGTTAAAAGTATATGTAAAAAATATTATATTAAAATTTATTGAAGTACCCGTGGAATTTATAAAATAAACGTATTGTATGAGATTGTGCTAAATATAACGATAATAATAATTTGGCGATAGTCCTAATAATTATGAACGTTTTAATACCTATTACATAACAAATTTAATACGCTATTATATAACTATACTATTATGTAACAAATATTAGTATCAATATTAATTAATATTAACGACATATATGTTCTATATGCACTGAATTGCGTTTTGATTCCATTACAGTCTTACAATTAATTAAATTAACAATTTCAGTAATTTCTCGTATTTGCTTATACTTCGGTATCAGGATAAGATAAAATAAAATAACATTTTTTTAAATCAAATTAATTTCAATGCTACGTATAAATAGAAGAACTGCTTTGAGGACGCTAATATATTGCTTATATACTATTATACTTAATAATAGAATAAAAGTAGTACGCCTTGTTCAATGATATAACTATCATGCATTATTGGCTGCAGCACAATCTGAGCAATTATTAAATTGAACATTCAGAAAATTCAACTATAATTCTTCCTGAATAAGGAAGTGGTTTTATTTAAATCTGCAAGCAAATGAATTACGTACACTAATTTTATGCTGAAACGTATATATTGATTTTTCCGTTTAAGTCTTCCTGACTTGGAAGAACGAAGTTATAGTTATAAAAGCATAAAGTTAGCAAGTAACAAGAAATCTCTAGCAAGTAACTTTTTAAGATATATCGTATATACCTAATGGAAAAGAATATATAGCAATAACTGATATGGTTGACCTGGAAATATCTAATTATTATAAGAATATAATTTAAGAATTAATTAATTTTGTAAAATTATATAGGCTTATGATTTATGACGCGACAATCGCCATTGAAAAACAGTTAAATATTTCAATTTCTTCAAACTTTTATTGATATTTACAGCTTTTCTGTTTAATAATTAATCCTACCTATGGAAAATAACAAAAAGGAATATTCTCGTTTTACAAAAAGTCTCATTAAATTACTACCCATATCGATGAATTACCCTAGGGAATGATAGTTTTTAAGGCGATTTCATTCGAGATAAGAATGTCTAACATTGAAGACGATGTCATCTATCCAAGAATTATATCTGATAGATAATGATAGATTATTAATATAAAAATTAACGTAGTATATAAAATATTACTGATAATACTACTGAGTATAACGATACAGTGAAACAGCGCATTCTACTATAATAAACAATATTATCTAGGCAAAAAGTAATTGATAATTTTATTGTAGATTATATCTATCATACATATTATAGACAATGATGTAAACGCTGGAAAAGGGAAACCAATTGATATCGCGAATATACAACTCTGTGAAGATGGTCGTTGCTTCTTGTATGAAAAAATATCCTTATCTGATTTTGAGTAATCGAGAAAGTTTATAAAGTGGATAGATCGTAGCAGGTAGTATCAGATGTTTAACGTGTCCCAGAATTACACCAATGTTTTAATAGTGACCAGTCTCTGCAACCCTTAACAAGTTATATATTGTTTTATTTACGATATTTTGTAACAGGTGAGTAATTATTTCTTACATTAACATTTTCGAGTGATCGTGCGTCTCTTCGTATACTTCCAATAGCGTTTCGCTTCCATGGTATTTTCGTTTCAACACGTTCTGTAATGTTTAATATTGAATTGCAATGTTGGACGGATGTGAAACTTGTGCAGCGTTCCACCTTCTTCTTCTTCTTCTACAAACGGTGCGCTTCGCTTGTAATGTAAATGTGAATAGTCTTCTATAGAACTCTAGATGACACTTGACCCCTCTACTTATCCTGGAATTCAGTGCTTTTGATTGCACGCGAAAAATACGCGTCCCGCCTGGTTAGATCGGCATCGTACAAGTATTATGACACAATTCGTACTTAGTTTAATTGTCTTCCGCTATGATCGGCCACGCTCAATCACCTGTTAATCGAATTGCTCTTTCTGGAATATTTATTGAAGAAACACGACTTATGGTACCGAACGATAAATCTTGTTTTCGAAGAAGAGACGTAAATTGAAATACGGTTATGTTCTGGAAGTGATAATGAGAAAGATGGTAATTCCATGATCTTTAATGGTATAACAGACTGTACTAAACATACTTGCAAATCCCCGAAAATTACTTGATAACACGAAAGATATATTCATCGTACATAACGTGACATACACAAAAAAAGAAATATCTTGCATATTTCCTTTGGAATCGTTGCGTGTTTAAAAAATTATAATCTTCGAGAAATCAAAAGTCGAAAAATTATAATTCTCCTACTGTCAAATAGAATTTTGTAATTTAAAACATAAATAATATCTAAATTTACAGACTCATTGCGTAATAAGTACAATTGCATTATATCTATCGGGTGAACGGATAAAATAAAACGAAAACAAAAGAAATGGAAGAACGTGAAAGAAGAAAAAGTGAAATAAAAGATTTATACATTTTGGTCTAATAAATTGACGTGCAACTTTAATTCAAATATTGAAAGGTTCAACATGCGTTACATAAAGTCGAAAATAATAAAATGATATAAAACCATGTCCATATATACATGCATTATACGATACGTTAACATTAGTGTGCGCAAAAATCTATTAAGTGTTGAAGATATAAACGTATATATTTCTGTTCGATATTCACGGATAATTTGTGGAACATTTTCTTCCATTTTCGTCCAATGTAGCTCTAGTGATCGTAACTGTGCAAACATGTAAAACAGTGCATTTTATTTACAACATTTAATTCTTAACAACTATTATGGAGATTCGTTATTTAGAGTTAATTATATCAACGAGATTCATCTTTTTCTAGTGCGTTCAATCGTTTCGTCCTTCAAGAAGAGAAAACCTGATATATCTTCGCAAATACCCCGTCCAAGGTTTTGCTCCACGCCTCGGCCACTTCCGGTGTGTATTGTTTCCCTAGTGCTTGAGAAAGCACTTTCAACACTACTCCTTTCAAATTCTAAAAATCGAAATCAAACATACGATAAATCGTCTTTATCGTCCGTTGGTTTTTTTCAACAAATTTTTATAAATCAGATTTATTCTACTAATAAAATTTTGATAAGCGATAAATAACAGTTTATCGTTTACCACGTACAATTATAGTTCTGAGAATTGTGTAGCGGAGTTTTGTACAGCGAGAGAAACGTTCGTCATTAGCACGTTAACCGCCAGGCGAATTTTATACAGTATCTCGCTTTGTAAACCGCAATAGTTTAAAATATACTACTTTGTAACATTTAATTTTCGTAAAATACGATATTGTATCTACGCGCTTATTCCCTTACAATCTTATCTAAGTAGTTCACGTTATTGAAAATTTTTTAATTTCCGTGAAATTTATCTTATTTTAATCATTGTAAAAAATTTATTAACGTGAGTCACCGACGATTACCGTGGCAGTGAACGTGTTAAGAACGGATGTTTCGTCTATCTTAATGAAAGTTTTCGATCGTAATAAAAATCAATAAGTAGTTCCTTTCGCTCCTAAACGGCACGAGCAGAACTGCGTTGGATTTTTTACTGTTATATTCGTACTCGTACCTCAAATTCTTCTTTCGTTTGGCCACGTCTTTTATGCCTCTCGCCCAAGCTGATTAGGCTCGCCTCCATTAATCCTGGGTCGTGCAAGGAATCGATAACACTATTTAAGGCCGTAATTACGCTGACACAATGAGCTTGAAACCGTTTATTAGCCGGCAATTCGTCGAACGGAACGTCCGCGAAAGCGCTAAAATATCGCTGATATTCTGGATATGTTTTAAAGAATCTGAAAAGAATTACCAGACAGTCGAGTTTCGTCATCGTCAAAATGTTCAAATCGACGTTAAATTTTATAAGCACTATATGAAAATTACGTAGGAAACATATGATAGATTTATCATATCCATTTTTATCGGTTTTCCCACCTTTATGTCGCTCGATGGCTAAAAAGAAGCAGCATTTCTATATGGAATAATTAAGAATAAATAAGTTATTAATATCTTTTTTATGTTCCGGAGGTTGGCAAAATCAAGTGCAACGACATTCTTCATATGAAATTGATCGCTAACAGATTGAATATTATATAAGACGCAGCAGATGTGAATTATTACGTTTCTCGCTTATTGCATTCGTAATTTTAAAGAAATGTCTGTCGAACTTATCTGCTGCTTGAAGAAACAATTTATCGATATTTATGTCAGAGAATTAACATATTATCCTAATAGCGTGTTATTAACGCTGGTTTTTGTTTGCATTTATTAGAACAAGTGTTACAAACTGCACAAAGTTTTATAAAAAAAAAAAAAAAAACAGGAATTAAGAAGATGAAATAAAACTAAAATAAATGCGTAGCATTGGGATTCCTTGAGATAAGCCAGATCAAACAAGCTGAAAGTTAAAATCGTTTAACTCGAACGATTAATAGAGTTATACAAATATTTTGTATCGAAATTAAAACGAGAAAAAGAAAGAAATGGCATAAAACATAATGCGAATATTTTTGATAGTTTATCTCTTGACGGAGGTTATCGATAATTTAAAAAAAAAACAAAAAAAAGAAAAATGTGAACGCAACAGGCTTACAGATAAACATAAACTATAGTCAACACGCTATTTATTCAGCTATCTTTTTATCGATTCAGTAGTTTTCCTAAATGTATCTTCTTCGCTTTCTTGGATTCGCAACAGTTGACTAAAGATATATATATATATATATCACTTACGTGGTCATCACGGCAATCCCGGAAGCCACCTCGTCCTTTCTGATAACGGCCCACGTGTTCTGCACTAATTTCTTCTGTTTCTCCGTCAACCCTGTAGCTTCATCGATTCTGTTATCGTCCGATGACGAGAATCCGAAAAAACGAAGGAACGTTCCCATGTTCGGTGGCCAGATATCGTCGAAAAAGAACGAAACCCTTCGCAGAAAGAGGATAATGATTTTCGTTTCCCGAATCGAAAGGAACCACTGTATAAGTGGTGAAATGGTACGCGATTCCACGATATGACATTTCGTGGAACGAAGGAACGATGAATGAAAAATGAAAATAAGAACGTGACAGAGGGTCTGAATGCACGTTGAATAAATCGATTCGATGTCTAGATCACGTCATGATCGCCGGTTATCAGCGTGCAAGCGGTGCACAATTACCGTAATTCTGTATGATATGTCACGTGCCACGTACTGTCGTTTCAATTCGCTCAATCGCTGACACGGTTGGACGACGACTACTCGTTCTTCGAGTCCGACTGACGGCACTGCCTATGTATCTAATGCTATTTTAAATCCACCCCCTCCGCTTGATCGTCGCTATGTACTACTAATACCACGCGGTTAAATGATTAAAGAATTAAACCTCTTTACACGATCTGCAACCAACTGGTTAAGTCGGTTAACCGATTCGACTAGTTAACGCTTATGGTCACTGAACTCCTCGCTCGTTCACCGAACACCAATAACGTTCGATCGTTCGATCCTTGCTGCAAGTGGCTTGGTGACGACGACCGCGACGAATGCTCCTACTTCGTTAGCCCCTAAATTGATTTACGATCGTGCCACCGGCATCCGGTTAATTAATTCATATCGAGTTATCTCGATATGGTAAACTCGTTACTTTTAATCGATTAACCTTGCGCTACACGTTGCCGCAATGCATCGACGATACATGCGCCAGTTGTTCCGCCAAATAAATGTTCCTTGTACACGCTTCTTTTTTGCTTTCTGTATCCTTTTTGCCTTTGATATCCCTGCACTGCTTCTAATGCATCCCTTTCATCGATATTCGTTTTTCTTTTTTACTATCTAGAAAAAGTTATCTAACCTAAGTAAAATACTCTTTATAACTCTATATAGGTTCTGCTTTTTCGGTTGCGAATAAGAACGTGAATTGGCACGAAGATTCACTACTTATTACGAATATCTTAAGGGTACGACAGAAGAAATAAATAAAAAGAATTAAGAAATTAAAAATCGAGGAACAGAATACACATACATACTTATACAAGAAGGCTTGTTACAGGAGATTAGGAAAATGATAAACACGACAATTACAAGCATAAGAAATTATGACAGAAACATTCCAAACGACTTGAAATACTCACACCAAGAGAACGTACTTTAAAATTCATTAGGAATATTATTCTGTGATACAGACGCGATTCATTGCCAGTCTAAGAACGAGCCAATGATATAACATAGCACAACATAATATAATATAACGTAAAACAAAAAGAAAAACATCGAGATGAACCGAGACGTTAGTGGACGAGGTTCCTTCAGGATCATTCATTTAAATTGGAACCTGAGTCTGCAAAAACAGGTAAGAATGGCAACAATGTAACATGTACTCTCACTACCAAATCATGTGTCGATACATCTGCCATCTATGAGCTGTCGCTAGAAATATAGAGTTATAAACATAGTTGTATTCAAATTAATTTCTAAACTAAAATCTTTAACCATTTTAAAACTAGTTTCTCTAAATATGAATTCTCTGGGGTGTTTTGTCGTACGCTTCCCTTTGTTGAAAGGACTTATTTACTTTCCTTGCTTCTATTCGTAGCAGAGCAGTCCAAAGTCAGATAACAGCGGCTAACTTGTCGAATGTCATCGTTACCTTTAAATTGCAACGCATAGGAGAAAATATCTAATATGTTAACAATGGAAAATACTGAACAAAGTAGGAAGAAGATCGAAAGTTATGGTGTGGGTACGTTTGCTTACACAAAAGCTTCGTGAGCACGCAGGAAGATGAATGCTCGCTTCTCTTTATGATACAGAGTATAGAGAAAGGCGATCGTCTTCTCCACCACTTGTGACGTCAAATTTAAAGTTATGTGGCGACAACTAAACCACTTCGTGTTCCCGCCTATCATCACATGTACATGTTACACCGTTGCCGTTCTCATCTGTTTTCACGTGTGCGGATTCCAATTTAGGTGGATGATCCTGTATAATCCTGATCATAATTTTTCCCACTGACATCACTCTACGACATATATTAGACAAACCTAATCGTTTAAAGCTCTCATGGAATTTTCATATAAAATGCAGAGAGTTATACATTTCGATAAATGTCAGAAAGTCAAGAGGCTAAAAAGTGTTTTGTTAAATGACGACAAAATGATCGTTTCGTTTAAACCTTTGACACATGTCTAGTACAAACAAGAAATTAAGGATTCTCAAAACGACATGATAAATCTTGGCTACGTTGTTTCTCCTATTATGATGGAACGTGCTGTGATTGATAAGCATCTTCCTCGTGACAAATATGGATTGATGTGCACCTGTCAGGTGGCAAAATTGCGACATCATTTTAATTGTTTCGCATGAGATTCACGTACAATAAGAAAAAGATACAAGCTAGACGTGCCACATAATCATTTCGAAATATGTCGCCTTCCATGCAAGGGAAAATCGTCGATTCGGCCGATTTGTACTGTTTTATATTGCTAGCGATTGAATCGAATTTCAAGTTGCATAAAATAATGAGAAGTTTTGTTTTGCAGATAAGAAAAACAAAGTCAGAAGCAACGAGCATGACGGATATAGAAGTCGATTTAGAAAAAGTAGACGGTGGTGCCAACGAGAAAGTCAAACCCGTCAAGAGTAGAATTTATTTACAATTAATATCAAGCATTGTAGGTAAATATCGTTTATTACAACATATAGAACGAGTGGAAAAATTTTGTCAATTTTAAGCAATAAATGATTCGACAAATTTCTCTCCACTTTAGTGTTACCGATTACCATCGTTCATCGATAGAATTCAATAAAGGATCAATAAAAATATCGACAGAATTTTTGTACTTGTATGATAGTCTATTAACATAATAATAGTGAATATAGGTATACGTTTAGCTATACAATCGTAATATTGTCGTTAATTTCATATTATTTAGCAATCAGAGACGATGAAAATATGCAGCTTCCGGAAGATTTTCGAATCTTGGATCTTAAATTTATACCAATTTTCTGCTGTATATGTGCACATTCTGAATATATCTTGCATATGAAGCAATTTCCATGAAAAAGTAGTGTCCGATGATTCTAATCACGCCAAAAGGAACGCTATTTATCACATTTCATGAAAAACCTGTCGAACTTTGCTTCTTAATAATAATCATTATCATTATCATTATACACTACAATATGTCACAAGTTTTCTCAATAGCACAAATGAATGAGATAATTACGTAGTTAAGAATTAACTATCGATAGAATAACGATCTCGTTAAATTCTTCAAAACTTCGACCTCCTTTATTTCTAGTTCATTTAAATATATCCGTACAGTCCATGAAGGTCTTGATGAAAATTAGTATAAAATTGTAGTATACTTTGAAGGTCACCTTGAAATGGAAATGGACATAATTTTTTTGCATAATCGAGAGGTTTACAGGAAAGATGGTACGAGTGATAAAATCTTCAATTTGGCAAAACTGTGTATTAAAACACCCTAGATATTTATAAGGGCTTGGATCATTTTCTACTTGTTATCTTCTTTTTGGAAAAAGAAAGCAATGCACTTATACCATTTTTCCACTGAGCCTCTCAATTAGTGTAATCTGAATGTAGTCGAGAAATATAATATATATCTTTTGTTTTCATTTTCTTTAAGTCAACCTAACACTACTGGCTTCTGGAGTATGTTTCTCTTGGTCAGCAATTGCTGTAGAACAATACGAAGACCTAGAAAATGTCGACAATGCAGGCTGGGTAGTTGTTGCGTTGAATATTGGTGCCGTCTTCGGACCTATTCTATCTGGATTACTGCTAAATCGCATCGGCAGGAAATGGCTCATCTATGCAACGAGCGTGCCATTTATCGCCTGTTGGGTACTCACGTATTTTGAAAAATCCTGGACGTATCTTTTCGTGGCAAGATTCTGCGCTGGTATATCGATCGGTGTCTTATACGCCGCAGTCCCACTGTATATCGGAGAACTGGTAGAGACAAAAATTAGAGGAGTGTGCAGCTCGATGATGCCTGTGATGCTTCATTTGGGATATATTTTCGTATACGGAGTTGGTCCTCGAGTGGATAAAAGGGTAATTGTTTCAGATTTTCGACTAAAAGGTTATGAAATCATTATGGTATCAAAACAAATTGTTAAAATAATAATCACGCGAAAATATGACTTTATCGTCTTAAGTAGATGAAATCTACGAATACAGAAAATAACGGAAAAGAGAAATATAAATGTTTGTAAATTTGTATTCATAAACATTGATAAAAATTTTGAAAAGAATCAGTGATCAAATTCTACGATAACGATAAAAATCGATAGATATTACATATTTCAACTTAAGAGTAATCACAAACGAGACAACATATATATATTGTATTTTACACTTGTTTCAGACGTTCGCATTGATGAATATAGCACCAATAGCTATATTTATGTTAACTGCTATATGGATACCGGAATCGCCCTATTATTACTTAATGAAAAAGAAGGAAAAATGTGCCGCGTTAACCATGTCATGGCTAAGACGTAAGAATGACAATAATGACGAGATAGAGGAGATGAAGAAATCGGTAGAAGCGGAAAGACATGGTAGCTACAAGGAATTATTCGTGGTGAAGGCACACAGAAAAGCGCTTTTCCTCGTGTTATTGTTACTTGCGGGTCAACAATTTTCCGGATATATGGGCGTTTTATCCTATGCCAGCACTTTGGTTCAAAGTTTCCATACAAATTTCGATGATAATTTCATTCTTCTGATAATAAGTGCGATATCTATGATTACATCCTTAGCGTCTTCGTGTGTGGTCGACAAACTCGGTAGGAAACCTGTTTTCCTAATATCGTCGTACGGTAGTTCGCTATGTCTTATCGTCATTGGAGTGTATTTCTTGCTTGAGAAAATAGATATGGACGTTCATAGCTTCTCTTTGGTACCATTGGTAGCGCTCATAGTTTACATTGTTAGCGTCGCATTTGGTCTAGCCTCGATTCCAGCGATCATCACCTCGGAGATTTTTTCAATAGACATGAAAAATTGGGCAACCATGGTCATTAATATTTACGGATCCGTACTCGGCATAATTGTAGGCAAATGTTACCAACTCGTATCAGATCATGTTGGAAATCACGTAATATTTCTCGCCTTTGCTAGTATCGAACTTATAATTGCTATCACTGCGTCCGTCATCATGCCGGAAACGTCACGAAAGACTTTCGCACAGATTCAGCAAATTTTAAATAAAAGCACAGCTAAACAATCGAATAAGACGGAAGATGGAGAAGAGGAAACGAAATAAAAAACCTATGCATTCTATTTATTTAAACTTCTTCTGTGATTTTCATTGCATCATTGGAACCCTATTTCAAACTGTTCAATTACCACGGGAAAGCGTGAGCGTCTCATATACGTTCATGCATGCAAATTCTTCAAACCTCTGGAAATGTTAATACGAAATAAATGAGTAGAATATTAAGAAAAAAAGAATAAAAAACATTTTATTATTATATGACAATACTAAATTTCAAACACCGAAATGAGTAAGATAGTGTCGCATTCGTTTACGTTCTCTTGCCGTCTGGCTCACGATCTTTGCATTTGTACCTATAACGTAAGAATTTTATCTCGTGATTATATCAGTTGATAAAGAAATAAAAGGGAAAATATGAAAATCAAATATGAAAATCAGATATGAAAATAAAATATAAGAATATACGTATGTATATATAATATATATTTACTTTCCTGCGATTCCGCAGAAAATTGTTTTGGGTTCTGCGTAGTTGTCCCATTTAAATTTATCGGATCGTTATTGCCATCACGGTCGCTTTCCACCTTAAGAAAGAAGATATTACCAATACTGTGTCTATTTTTAACATTAATGTGTTATACATGCAAAATAATAAACTGTCATTTCTATAATAGAAGCAATACAAGCAAAGATTATTTGTCTACCTCCAGAATAAATTCCATTGGAGAAAATTTGGATTTAACGTTTTTCTCACTTTCTTGTCTTTCCTTGTTTCGCTTCGATAGTAACAACGAGATTCTTGTCGACTGGCTGATGCGACTGGTTCTTCTTCCTTTCAATAGTATAATCAAAAGAAAAAGAAAAAGATTGGAAAAACATTTTTAATCCCCTTAAAACTAAAATTAAAAACTATTCCCTTAGAAACTATTTACTTTACCGATTATATGTATATTCATAATTATGATTAATATTCGTATATTACATACGTAACAACATCTGTAACAGTACTCTTAAATCTTAAGTAGTAGAAATAGTACAGCGGAAAATTGCATAGCTTGGAATATTGCGTTACTTTGTCTTGGTTGATCCAACAACGTGTTGCTATCCGAACTTATGGCTATTTTTGGTATTTTCGGTTTTATTTGTTTCTTACGATACAGTCTGCTGTTTTCCATAGACTTTTGATGAAAATCTTTTCTTTGAAAATTGCTTGCATTAGGATCGTCCGTCGAATTTGTCAACATATCTGCTTCCATCGATGCCCACATCGCTTTCCGATATTCCCAATATCGTTTTCCATATATCCAATATTTCAATGGAAAACCATATACCGTCTGTGACTCTGGATCAGGTTTGCACACATAACACTATTTAAAATTTATTCTTAATTTTATACAAGTTTAACATTCCATCACTCAACAGATTAATGAAATGAAGTATTTTCTAAAACATATACTTTTCTTATTCCATTTCTCGTACGTAGTATTTGTGACATCCTTTCAACATAATTGTCCATAAGTTCTATCATTATCTCAATTACGTTGTTAGAATATTTTGTCTGCGTCGCAATATATTCCTCGGTCATTAAGTACGGTAACTCGGTAATTAACGCTTCTATTAGATCTGACATAAAGTTCTGTAAATGAAATGTAATTTACATTATATAATATTTCTTCACTTATTTTATATGCACAGAATATAACAAACTGCGAGATCTTTAAACGTTAATCCCATGTCCTTGTGAACCATCGCGATATAACCAAGAAAATAATCTCTGCGAGACGGTTTATCGTAATAACTTATAAACAGGGCACATATGATGTCGCATATAGTAATAAATTTTTTTTTAATTATAGCTTCTTGAACGAATTCCGGAATTGATTCATCTTCGAAATACTTCACGTATTCCGGGTGATTTTTAAAAAGCCTGCGAGTTAGTATATTTCATATTTTATCTATTCGATAAATTTATATGTATTTGCATTTATAAAGATTACACTGAAACAGTTTATAACTACATAGTACAAATTGCAAATCCATAATGCGACGTATCCTTTTCCACGGTCAACCAAATTTCTTTTACTTTCTTGAAATCTTCGCATTCGACTTGAACACATAGTTGCGCATCGCAATCTTTAATCAGTTTTAAACCAGCAAACTTATAATTAAGGAAATTTCCCATTTCTTTGGAATTTTAAATGCCCGAAGGTATAGGCATATTGTGACACGTGTAATATTCGTACAAACTGAATATCGCGCTTAACTCTGCTACGAATCTTGGGTATTTTTCAACAAATTGTATTTTCTTTGCATAGAAAGATTCTCTAATGTTAAGAAAAATGTAAAAAGAGGTTGTTCTATGCGTGTTTCCTTATTGTACTTTAATGCTAAAATTTCATTTTTGGAAGAAATTCATTTGAACAAACGAGAAGACGAATCAATCGACAATTTGTATTGTCCTTCGCTGGTTTCATTTGATAATGAAGGTAAACTACAATCATTAAAAATTAATACAATAATTGCTTATAATAAATTACAACATTTAGCATTTTCTACATTGAATAATTTTATTTTAGACACAATTTATTACATTAACATTGTATTTATAAGTATAGATGTGTAAAAATGCAATTTTAGGCAGCAACTTTCCCTAACGTATCTGCATATTGAAATTCTGTACTATTCTCATACTCGCACATGTCCAATGCAATTACACAACTTTCTCGTACAACTCTCTCACTGTCGTTTAAATACCTATTTAAAATATCAAAACAATATGGAGTAGCAATAGAACCCAATGCTTCTGCACATTCGTGACGCACCATTTCATTTTCTTCTGTGTCCTTTAAAGAAGCTTCTAAATGTGGGACAGCAATCTCTTTCTGAAGTTGTCCAAGAACAAAAGCTATCTCATGTTTGAACAAAGCACTGCCTGCTTTTAAACCTAAAATTATAAAAACAATAAATTATAAAAATATAGCTGAAAAAGGAAAAAAGGATCATTATTATTTTATTTACCTTCGCTAAGAGCAAGAATACTATCTGAAGTACATATATTTCTCAAAGAGAACATGGCTCTGTATCTTTCAAACAAAGAAACATTTTCATTTAAAAGAATCTCTTTTAACTTCTGAACATCAGCAATATCTGCTGGTGGTGCAGGGTCCACAGACATATAAGGACTTTTTTGAAAATTTGTTGAATGGCTATTTAATTTTAACCATTGCAATCTGCATAATGCTAATTCACATGTTTCTGCAACCTCTGATACACAATCCTTACTATATTCTTCTAATATTGGTATTACAGTAGGATCTCCAATTGCACCTAAAGCTTCGCCTATTATAAAGAAATATGTTACTTATTATATGTAATATACAGAATTTGACATAGAATAAAAAATAAATATATAGTACCTGCTTCATGACGGACCATTGGTTCTTGGGTAACGTCTTTCAATATTTCTATAAGAATTGGTATAGCACGGGAATCTTGCATTTGACCAAGACAATATGCAAGTTCGTGCTTTAATAAAGCTGATTCATCATTAAAGCAATTATGAATTTCTTGAATAGCTTTAGCTCCACCGATATTTTTTAACGTAAATAAAGCACGAAATCTTTCTTTTAATGGTCGATTTTGGTCATTTAAGACACGACCAATTGCAGATATTTGATTCTCATTTACTTGCAACATATTTTCAGGTTCTTAATGAAATTAATTGAAAATATAAAATTTGCTAATATTTTATAAAATTTATTTCATTACAATTACAATAGATGCCACTTTTTATAAGTTCTAAACTAAAAAGTATTATATGTACTAAACTGCTGTTGTATAGAAACATTTGAGGTTAAGAATCAACTTGAATAATGTCACATGGTCAAAATTTAGCAGAAAAGATAAAAAGATATACGTATACACAGTGTACATCAATTAAATACTACAATATACACATAAAATTATAATTCACGAATTATAACGCTATATTTAAAATATGGCACAGAGTAGAACAGAAAGAATCGGAACAATATTTACAAGGTAAAATTATTTTGCAGATGTTTATGAAATTTTAAGGAATATATTCTACATAAAAATTAAGAATTGTACCATTAAATAAATTGTTTATTATCATATAGATTATTTTTGACATCATATATTATACACGTTACTATTTACATACAAAATTAGTGGCAACAAATAAAAGTATTTCCATTTTATTAAAAATAAATACGATAAAAGGTTAAAATTCAGTTATCTTGAAATTTTCAGGATAAACAATTATCTTAAGGAAAACAATTTTATTTTAATCAATTACTATAGCTATACTAGAAAATAATTTTTTAGAATTTCAAGATAATTTTATTTTCCTAAATTATCTTTAGAGTAACGTCACTGTTACGTGCAGATGTATTACATCCTGATAATTTACCAATATGGTATGAGATATACAAAGCCTATCCTCCAAAATATGAACCAACTTTTAGTAGAAAACCATCAACAGTAAATATACAAAAAATATTTTATGAGGAAGATCTTATAAGAGCGTAAGTAAAATTTGAAATTATGTGTAAATAGTTGTAAAATATATATTTATCATCACCATGTACTTGTAACATACATTTACATTTCAAATGTGTAATTTTGTAGAAAATTTCACAAAGATGTATCACTATCTATTATAGATATGAAAAATGATAACATTACCCAAAATCAAATCTTTTTTACTCTTTATGAGTGCTTAATACAGGTAACATAAAATAGAAATTCTATTAAACATAATGCTATATGACATATATAATTATATGACAATCATATTACAAATTTATTCTACTTGTTATAGAAAGGTGCTAAAAAAGAAGAGGCTTATAATGATGCATTAAAGTATTATTATACAATTTATAAGATTAAAAAATCATCAAATATAACTGCATCATCAAACATACCACCACACAAAAATATTAAACATAATGAAGAACAACAAACATAAGAATTTGTATATATTGTATTTATAATGATATACTGAATAGAGGAAAATATAATATTAAACTAAATTCAACATATATTTAATCTTCATTTTGCATATTATCTCGTTTTTGTTAGTATTATATATGTTGTTAATAAATATAAGGATTTTCCTTATCATTTTAAATATATATATAATTTTGTAGTATATCATAATACACAATAGCTACACAATAAATTACACGCTACTATGCTACCTAAAACATATTAAATTATAAAAAAATTTATAAACCTAGCCCTTGAGTCGCTAATAACCCATACAAGTGATTGATGTGACGTTAAATTAAAATAAAAAAATGGATAATTTAATAAAAGAGCTAATCTGCTTATTTATTATAAATATTAAAATATAATTAGTAATACAAGATAAATTAGGTGGTAAAAATATGTATTTTAGTATAGAAGGTATACCATCATAAAATTTTCTATGATAACACTTCGGAGGATATAATAAATATGTGTAAACGAACGTTCAGAAACTACCCTTATTGTTAGTGTACTTTAAGCATTCTAATAGCAGCATAACCTTTCAGGCAGTTCAACTACGTTTCAAATTAAAGCGTGTAAATTTATATTATACAACAACTCTCTTATTGCAAATTCAACCTTTATTTAAAGAAAGAAGCAAAAATTAATTTCAACTTTAAATTGTACAAAATTAATACTATATGAATGTATTACTGTTGTGATTTTCCAAAAGAATTTTATCACACACAAAATAGAATAAAACTTCAAGTTTCTAGATAAGTTTATAAATCAAAATGTCTACAAAAAAAGTTTTTTCGTTGGTCTTTATTAGAAAAACAATAGAAATTTTATTAGGCTTCAAAAAACGAGGATTCGGAAAAGATAAATGGAACGGTTTTGGCGGTAAAGTCGAACCAGGAGAATCAATTTTTCAAGGAGCTGTGCGGTAAATAATTTTAAATAACAGATTGAAATTACCTCATGTAAATCGATAAAAAAAGTTGTAAATTTCATTTTTCACTGTAATACTATACTATATATAAACTAAATAATATAAACTTTTTAAAAGAGAAATTATTGTTAGTAATAAGTTAAGAATATTATATTCAACAATATCTTATATTTCATAATAACTGATACATTAAATAACAACGAATTTTAACAAAGATTTGTATCACTTTGTTTAATTATATACAGGATGAGTCATGAAAATGATAATAATATAAATTTGACAAAATTAAAGAAAAAATATTTATGAATATCAGAGATCTTTTTATTTAGAATATAGAAGCAAAATCGTTATACACAGGATTTTTTATTTATGGTTTCTAATAACTTCATATATCTAAAAAGCGATATATGGCATTAAATTGTTCATTTAATCCTATTTAAATCTATTTCTGCACATAATACCTTTACAAGATAATTTTAAAATATTTTTCATGAATCATCATGTATACACAGGTACAATTTTAAATAATTAAATAAATACAAAATATTACACTTAAATTAAAATTGTGATAGTAATTGGTAAAAATGATAGAAAAGATATTTAAGCTAAAAGTAAAATGTATGCAATATAATATGATTATTGCATGTAGTGTTTTATAATATTGCTATCACACATAAACGAGAAAAAAATTAAAGTGTATACTTCTTAAATTATCAATGTATAATTTTATAGTGAATTAAAAGAAGAATGTGGTTTATCTGCACAAAAATTAAAAAAAGTTGGAATTTTAGAATTTGAATTTGAGGGAGATGAAGTTCTATTAGAAGTTCATGTTTTTGAAACATATGAGTATTGTGGAGAGATAATAGAATCTGAAGGTATTTAAATTTCAAACATTAATATTATAACTAAAATTAATATTACATTATTATCAAGTATTTATTCTTATTATTAATTATGTATATTTTTATGTGCAATATTAGTTATTATTCCATGTCTCTATATTTATTTATTTTAATCATAGCAATAATATCTATCTAATCATAATCATGAAATTGTATGTTATTGTTTAAACTATGCAAACTATAAAAACAATTAAAAGGACAAAGAAACTAGAATATGTTTGAGCAAAATAAAAAGGTTTAAAAAGATATCTATTACACTTTTTTTGTAATATCTAATGTATACCTACTTAAAAATATAATAAATACACTGTAGTTATATTTATATTCTTTTGTTCAGAAATGCGACCAAAATGGTATAATTTGAAAGATATTCCTTTCAAACAAATGTGGCCGGATGATGAATATTGGTTCCCTTACATGTTACGAGGGGAATTATTCAGAGGATATTTTTTGTACCGAGGTCAAGACCTAATTCTTAAGTATAACATTGAAACTATGGAAGAACTACCAGCATTAGATCGTATCTCTTAACATTCATCTTTCATTCTTAACACACACCCTGCTATACATTATTAATAATTTTAATTATTATTAAAAAATTCACTTTCACATTTTTATAATTATAATAAAATTTGGCTTTATACTAATTTGATAATCTTTTTAGTAATAAAACCATCTTGTAATCATTACTTTTTATCACTCATTAATCTTAGATTATATCAAGAAAGATTTTTAAGCAGACATTATACAAATATGTTACATTGGTACTACATTAATTGTACCTGTTTGCTATTTTCCATCAACTAAAAGCACATATGCTAAACTGTATCTGATATACAAATATTTTGTGATATTTCAGAGATCATTAAATAATTTTTCAAATATGTTGCGAGGCTAATAATCCCTTTTTCTACCTTTTTCTTTTTATTAAATAAATATATCATTACTTTAAAAATCTAAGTACTTATATAATAAGTTATAAAACTATACTGTGATACATCACATAAAGATAAAAATATCCTGCTTAAATTATGATTATTTTGTAAATGAAGATTTGCAGAGAATATATCAATCAAGCACCATTTAGCTTGGACATATTAAAAGATAAATATTTTTATCTTCAGCTCAAAAAATACAAGATGAGGCAAGATAGAAAGCTTAAAGTCTACAGACTAAAATATATCATGGACGTATAGAATTCTCAACCAGTTATATCACTTTTATCTTTGCACCATAAAGCACACGTGGCTTTACCTTGTCATAAAAAATTATAGTTAAGCAGCGGACCAATGTTCAGATCTCCATAAGAGAGTATACATACTATGCTTAAGATCTTCTGCATCTAAACTGTCAATCAGAAAATCTGTATATCGTGAAATTAAACTTCTGTAACCTTGGCCAACAGTTGCTAGTACTAATTTCTTTTCATCTGTTGATTTAAATGATATTATTTGACATACCTTACCTTCGAAAGGTCTGAAAACAGTAATTGGTCTAAGAGAGTTACATTCAGCTACTACAATACATCCCCAAGTAGTACCAATATATAACTGATTCCTACAAGCTTCCAAAGCTGTTACTTGGCACTTTTCTGTTGATAAATTTTCTTCTATAGAAATGGACTTTAAACTTTCTGAACAAGGTACTAATTTAGACATATCTAATTTATTTATTATTTGCCTAGTATCCACATCCCATTGATACACAATACATCCAGGATATGTGTATGATAACACAGAATTTTCAGCACTCAATAAATGTGTAGCAAATAAATTTTTAATAGCTGTTTCCCCAGTTACATGAGAAAGTTGTACTGTATCTATTAAACTGTTGTCTTTTAAAACATAAATTGATACTTTACCAAAACTTTGTCCCACCCATAACTCCAATATTCGTTTCTTTTTATAGACAGCTGCCAAGGAATATGTCTTTATATTATCTTGAATATCAGTTGTAATTTCCATCTTTTTCATTTGTGTGAAAGAATTTGACAATAGAAATGTCTTACCACTATGCAGTGCTACTGCAAATTGTTTTATTTGTTCTAAATAAATTAGACCTACTATTTTAGATTCCATACTATGATCAGGTTCAAGATTATAACTGGCAACACAACCAAAATTACTGCCTAAATAAACATGTACTTGCCCTATATCATCACCAATCCATATGTATCCATCTACTCCACACATTGCATATGGTATTATAGGAGTTTCAATCCTAACATGTTGTAACCAACCTTTCTGTGTTCCTAATAACATATCAACTTCACCATTATTATGTCCAAACCAAATTTCATCTCCACTTAAATTTTCTTCTATAGTTCTATTTGTCATAGTAATAGCAGTTACTTGGGTTCTTTCTGTTAATAATATGACATCTATAAGATGTGTAAATTCAGGTGCTGATGCAATGGAAACTATTTGACTTGCAGTAGGTCTATCTTTTGGATTTTGAGCCCAACATATAACCATTAAATCAAGAGCATAACAAGGATGAAATGTTTCCCTGTATGTTAATGGTGGTCTTCCACCTTCTAAAATACATTCTTTAACTGCTTCATGGCCCTCAAATGGTTGTCTTAAAGTGATCAATTCATATATAAACATTCCAAATGAAAAAGAATCAACTTTTTCAGTATATTCTTCTTCGCCGTTATATTTAATAATTTCAGGTGCCATAAATCCTTCTGTTCCTCCAAATCCTTTAGCACCAGTTGGTAATGTAAGTCTGGATATGCCATAATCAGCTACTTTAACATGAACCGGATGTTCAGGGTAATCTTGAAATGGTAAAGGCATCTGCCAAACTAAAACATTTTCTGATTTTAAGTCTCTATAAATTACATGTTGCTGATGAAGATATTCTACTGCTTTTGCTACTTGGAGAATTATAGCTTGTAATGTGTATGGATCTAATTTAGCACCAGAACGTCTGTAATTTTTCAATACATTATCTAATGCACCTTCTGGTGCCAAATCTAGTACTAGTGCTAGTGGACTAACCACTATTCCAATTAGAGGTACAATATTTGTATGTCTGAGTGTCAACAAAATATTTAATTCTTGTCTTGCAGTACAATAGGCTTTACAAGCATACTGTAAAGGATCTCTATCCCATTTACTTTGTGCAGCTTTATAAGCAAGAATAGCAGATTGTTTTGAATTTGGACCTGGTGGAACTGGTTGCAACATTTTGATAGCAACATCAACTTTGTGATAAGTTCCTGGTAAGCGACAGACACCCTTAAATACAAATCCAAATGCTCCACGACCTAATAATTTCCCTAATTTAACATCCTCTGATTTTATTAAGTGTTTTGATCCTAGATCCATAAAAATAATATCTGGAGCTACATGTGACAATGGTATATCAGAATGTTTAGGACAACTAATTGGTTTACTACTATAGGCAGACAAAATGCATTCTTCAACCATCCAGGAATATGCTAAAATACCTTCAAAATGAGTGCTTTGTTTAATAATATCTGGATGACCCTCTAAAGATGGCATTCTGCTTGATGTTAAGCTATCATATCCGACACCGCTATCGCCATCAGATTTATAACTATCCTGGCTTTGTCTTTCTTTATTTATATAATATTTTTGAATATCTTCCGTCAAACGATCAGTATCACTAATTTCATTTTCGTTTTCTCCATTATTTAATAAACAGCGTGGACACGGTATTAATCGTGTGACTAATAGTTTACCCTCGGATGTATGCACAAAACGTGTTCCTAATGTAGGATACCAATCTTCTAATAAAATATCAATATGATCGACTATTAGCGCCAATAATTGTGGCATACTTTCTGGTCGAGGTTCTACTACAATTGCTTGATAGCCCATTGGTTCTTCTTCAGCAGAGTCTGACATAATGGGTTGTTTTATCACTAAAGTATCAACTGGAAACCAAATTTCTAAAATTGCCGAATTCTTCAAATCTACTGTACACCATATTCCATCTTGTTTCAGTTTAAATTTAAACTGTCTATAGTCATACGGTGAATTCTTTAAGTTATAATTGACTTCTTTGAGGCGTAGTAAAGTAATATTAGAATATTTTAACTCTATCCCTGTTTGCCAGAGTACCCACTCAGCTTGTGTATCTAACAAGCTTATAAAAATATTATCATCAACAAAATCTTTGAAAGGCGCTAGAAATGACATCACAATCTCAACAATAGCATCATCGGCTAAAATTCTAGTTATGAGCCTCGACCAAAAACCACTGGGAAAATAAGACATTAAAAGCAGCCGCGTGACAGAACAATCTGGTTGTGACCTAGACGTTAGTACACATTCTGTACTTGATTTACTTTCTCCGGTAGAATTTTGAAATGCTATCATCGGAGATGTAATCTTTTTAGAACGTATGTGCCAGCTTCGTGTTTTTACAGGAATTTTGATTATTTGATTATTTCTTAAAATATCTTCTTCAGTTGGCAATAATGAAGGAATCAATAGAGTACGATAATCCCAAGTTAACGCAACTTCAAACTTATTTAACAAGCTAACGATATATCCTTGGGTATCTATAGACGATATCGTAGAGGATTTAAAAACATGTTGAATATCGTCTAATTTCATTATACCACACCTGGCAAAAGGATTAATTTCACGTATCGTTACTACGTGTGCTAACATATCGCAAAGCCACTGTGGATCAAGAAAGTATAAATCCTTTAACGTAGCATCGTCATAATGTAAAATAATACCATTTTCATGGAGAAAAAGTGTTGCTTGATGTAGTTCAGCAGGATCCCTAAATGATCTATGCAATTTTTGAAGCTCGTTATTAACTGCTGTGTAATACTGATCAGCTTTTAAAACCGGATCTGCACCAGACAATTTCCTATCATGTGCAAGCTGTATTACCACATCTTCCAAGGCAAGATAACTGGCAGGAACTTTTTGTTCAAGCAATAATTCTTTGCTTCCGGGTGATCTTAAACTAAATACAACATCGTATATCAAATTACATAGCATTTTTATATTGTGCTTCGTTTTACAGCTCACTTCAATGGTCTCCATGACTTTTGGTAAGCCACATTTTTCAGCGTCAACCACGTTTATAAACTTATCACGGATATATTGTTGTAACGCTTCGCTATGCTCGTACGATATATCATAATGAGTGCCAACAATGATTACTGGAGAATTCGGAGCTCTGCTTTGAATATTTACTAACCATTGAAATATTTCAGATACACCTTTAAAACCATCGATAATTCTCCATACAACCAAATATAGACTACGTTTAGATAAAAAGTATTGATGTGTTGCATAGTATTCTCTCTGACCACCAAAATCCCACGTTCTAAAATAAACTGGGCCATGGGATGACTGACCTCTCACTTTTTTTTCATAAATCCAGTCTCCTATATCAACGCCAACGGTAGATATCGTTGTTCCTCTGGCAGTCTTCGCGTTAATATTTTTATTACCCATTCGTTTTGCCCAGTGTTCTGCAGCCTTCTTTTTATTTGGAACTTCACCCTCTTGTCTCAACTGTTCCAATAAGCTAGTTTTACCGATACCTTGAATTCCTACGATCATTAACTTCATGCGTGCATACGGTTTAGCGTCCTCTAAAATTGATTTTAAATACCCAATCACGTCCATTGTTTTATATTTCTTCGACTCGATCATTGTTTTCAAAGGTTCTTGCAATCTACAACCTTGAGTATTTAAATTCCACAAACGGGAAAGCAGACCCATTTGTGGTGGCAATTCGATGATTTCCGGATTACCGCTTATATTTAGAACAGATAGATTATTAAGCTCGTAAATGTTTTGGGGAATTTCTTTCAATTTGTTATTGCTGACGTCGAGCATACTAACATTAGGAAACAGAAGATACAATTTTGAGCCAGAATAAGTGATTCTTGTGTCCCTGTCTATATTCTCCTCTTCTAAATTTGGCATTTCCCCGTCATCGATCGATGTTAATTGAATTCTACTCAACAGATTGTTAGCAAGAATCAATGTTCTTAAATTCTCTAAGCGTAAGTGACGTCTATGCGTGCAAACCGACATGAGAACTACATCGCGTAATGATGTAGCCGTTTGTCTGTTACTGCCTGGAACGATTGGTGATTGTACATTTGTTGCGGGACAATAACACGCAGTGTTTGCTTGTTCCATCAAGTCAGCACCCTCCACTTGTGGTAAACTGGGCCATCGAGAGATTTGATTATTGGATAAGTCTAACTGTTTTAAACTCGCCGGATATGATGTTATATGGCTCATGGATCGAAGAGAATTATAAGCCATATTTAATCTCACTAGATTAACAGCTAAGCATGGCAAAGCTACTGGAATACTATTAAATAAATTATGTGCCAAGTTCAGGGATGTAAGCACCGACCTTGCTCCACTTTCGTTATCGTCTGAAACTTTTTCCGATACTTGAACGGATTTGGTCCAAACATGAGGGCGATCCATTTCGATAATTTGTGCATTTGCTATTTTAGTGAATGACTCAAACTCCAAGGAATCTTCACGCGATATAGCCAATTGCGATGCTAAACTTCGACTGCTAGGGCTATTGTTTAAACAATCCTCCCTTTGTGTTTTTCGTGAAATATTTTGCGAAACTTGACTAGGTAAAATCTTCAACAGATTAAACGACGCGTTCAATTCCTTTAATTTCGGTGCTCGCCATAAATTATCTGGAAGACACTGCAATTTATTGTTTGAAACATCCATAATCTCCAATGCAGGTAAATTCATTATGAATTCCGGCAATTGTTCCAATCGATTGTCCTGAAGATACATCTCTTCCAAAACTGGACACAATTTGTCTTTATGACTTTTTGGTTCAGCTGTAAGAGTGTCTATTTTATTTTGAGCCATATTGAGGTATCGCAGGCTTTGTAAATAAAATATGATAGGTGGTACAGAAGTGATAGAATTAAGAGAGATATCTATCCTTGTGATAGCATATAACACCAAGTCGTTATTTTTAGCACTCAGCTTTTTGTTTACGTGTAATACGGCATCTGTCAACCACTGAGCACGTATTTGTGAAAGATGACATTGTTGATCATGCCAATTAATCATCGTTGGTGTATTTGGAAATAGCGTCGAATATGTTACGTTTCCAAAAGAGGATAGTGCAGAAAAGTGAGAAGTTTGGGTACATTCGGTCATAGCTTTTTTGTTAATTTTGTATTCTGAATCAGGGTAAGCTTTTATAGATAAAAGTTTTGCCGTGAGAGGTTCGTCTCTGTTTTGTGCGGCGATTTTGATTGCTTTGCATGTATTATCTACAGCACTGTGCTTCAGTAAAAGATCTGCAATTTTTATGTCACGCTGTTGACAAGCTATAATTAACGCGCTAGAGTAATTACTTTCTGGATCACTCTGATCATAAGGAACTTTTACAGGCAAATTAGGATCGGCACCTGCCAATAATAAAGCAGTAACTACTTCTGTGTGCTTGCCTTTTACAGCCGCATGTAAAGCAGTTTCGGTAACATTGTTGCAATACAAATCTAAGTTTAATGGACATATCATATTGTCATCCTTTTTATCGAACGCTTTGCTTCTAAAATTTAAACTAGACATTAATCTTTGTATACCGCTCGAAATCTTTCTTTTCGACATCGGGAGTGGCTGCGCCACCCCCATATCTTCTTCTTTGATTTTTCTTGCTTTCACTTTATAATTTAGTAGTAATTCTACGATTTTTATGTTTCCAAGCATACTAGATATATAAAGAACATTTTGTCCCGTAACGTCCTGAGTATTGATATCAAATGGCATTTCATATTCATACTCTCCCGATGAGTCTTTATAGCGTTGATACGTAGTTTGTGGATATTCAAATTTCAATAGTAAATCAATAACTAAATGATGACCATTTATAGTTGCCACATGAATTGGTAACCATTTTTCAACAGTTAAAGATTGTACTTGTTTAGGAAAGTGTCGGAGAAGCAATTCCACTATTTCTACTTTACCATTGTAACAAGCTATATATAATGGACAGTATTTGGTAACAGGATGCACTCTGCAATCTGCACCATGATCCAGAAGCAAACGAACTATATCTTTGTGACCCATCTCGCAAGCTATAAAAAGTAGAGTATTTGCACCATTTGGTGCCATGTTGATAATGCATTCCAAATCCGAAGTATGTCCTTGAATAAGATTTTTAGCTGCTACAACATCTCCTTGAATACAAATTGCACGCAAAGAAGCATGTACTGCAAGTTTTTCCAATTCATACTTTTCAGCTGCTGATTTGAGCAAATTTATGCTGACATCTTGCTTAGCTTTCTCAGCTACATCTAATGGTCTTTCACCATTATTGTCTTGGATCATTAGATTTGCATCAAATTTTAAAAGTTTTTCAATGTTGGAACTATGTCCATGTTCTGCACAAATATGTAATGGTGTCCGGTAATGACCCCGTGGTCCACATGGAATATTTGGATTTGCCCCTGCAGACAGTAGTACATCCAAACATCTTGAATTTTCGGTAATAGCTGCAGCATGTAATGGTGTTCTACCCCATGAATCTTGACTATTTATGTACTGTGCATGCTCTCCTCTTAGAAGATCTTCTAATAATTCTGCATTATCCCACAAAGCAGCTTGATGTAGCAGACGACCAGGAAAATCTTCATCAATAGGAGTATAATCTTCCATGATGTAAACTATAAATATTTACATTATATTCTTATATTCATATTTTTATAATATATATTCTACTTGCAAAAATATTATTTTATACTTACTATCTGTATCTTGAATATAAATATCTTGATTACATGATTATAAATTCATCTGATCATCAGTTATGCAGTAATATTGTTTGTATACTCTTCTCTTGTGATATTTTACATATGACTTTTTATTCTCAATTTGATCAAAATTGAATGTTTTATATTCAATATAATTTAGTATGCAAAAAATTGCACCATTCTTTATAAATTTTAGATCCACTGTGTCTAAAGTGGAAGTTAAATATTTAAAGTTGTTTACATACATTTGTAAAATTTCGATTATTTATTTATGTGTTTTTACATAAAAATTTTTATATATTTTAAATAGAATCTCTGAATCTTGTTACTTTCTTCTCTTAATTAAATAACAACCTTGTTTATAATTTAAAATTTAGTGCATAAATACAAAACTCACATATATGTCAAAATATATCAATTGGAGTACGGTTTAAAAATATTCACAAAAATCATGTTCGATCAATATTTTCAAATTTTTCACTGTTCACTGTACATGCGTAATTTTTTCTCATAATTTTTAATTGTTTCTTTTTGGACTGACAATTAAAATAATAGCTTGTTTTCTATGATAGCTTTGGAATAAAAAACCAGTATGATATTAAACATAACACTTAGCGACCGCCATTTTGTCAGTTCTCTTTATCGACTGTACGCACCTAACACACCTTTAGCTACAATTTTATGCATGAATAACATCGGATCGATTTAAATAAATATCATTACCACAGACGAAATGCAGAGTATATATATTGTCTTATGGGGCTTCGTGCAACACAAACTGAAATACCGATCGTGTAAAAAAAATTAGAGGTTTTGTTATGTCTCCTATGCTTTAAAGTGGTGGATTTAGAAAACATAATCAGTCCAATTACCGAGTGATAAAGTCAGTGAATGTAACAAAAAAACGTCTTCCTTTCCACCTACGAGTAAAAATTTTGTATCGTGTAGTTAGATCCATAGTAAACTGTTGATATACTGCACCCCACACGTAATGAATCATTCATGAATGAAAAATTACATTCTCATATTTCCTATTGTATACAGCGTAAAGAGAATATTATTAATAGATTTGTAAAATAGTATAAATTCAAACGCGACCTTATTTGAACTCGTTTTAATCATACATATTATCATGATATGTACTATTACATTATGTATATATATATATAATGTTTATATATTATGTACATATATAAGTACATTCATAGACATATGTGTGTGTATATCGTGGAGTTTTAGCAATTTACCGATGATAGTTTAATTTTTTATATAATATGGTACATACAAAATTTAAACCCTAAATCGATTTTTGTTACTTTCTCCATAAATTAGATACACATCTAACAATAAGTACATGTTTTCTATAAGAGGAAATTTCACACTGAAGACATTACGATCATTGAACAAGCAAGTTATATTAATACTGTAAATTATAGAATATTCCCAATATTATTTCGTGATACTTATCTATTTATAGCTCTTAGATTTATATTCTATTTCACATATATTCACAATAAGAATTCATTCTTCTACAAAACGGTAAAAAAGATTAAGATTTCTATCTAAAAAGTCAAAATTTATGTAGCCTTGCTCATAATTATAAAAAAGCTGTTACCATAATCATTGCGTAGAGTGTTCGCGTAAAGCGAAAGAGTTTTCAAATACAAAAGCACATTCGAACATTTGGAACGCCATCCAAATAAGATACGTAGCATTTAGATACATTTTCACGTGAAGTACCCTTATTTATTCTTTTTTGATCTATTCCTAATAGTTTCACGAAGATTCTATGACAAACATAAAGATTCAAATTTTCACTGATGATCTTTAATTAAGATTGGACCTTTTTAAATTTGTTATGGTGAATGCGATGATTCTCTTTCGTAAAATAAAATGATATAAATAATATAAATGTGTTATCATACATGACTTTAATCATATAAACAATAAGAAGTATATATTAATGGAAATAATATTGAAGTAGCAATAGTTACGTACAATTAGGAAAGTAAGGAACACATAGTAATTTATGTATACGAAAGAAAAGCGGTCTTATTCCTCTTTTACGTAAAATTTATTCAAATTTCGGATGCACAAGGTAAATATTTGTAAAACCAGATTTGTAAAAATAAGTTATCTAAAAAGCTACAAAATACATGATTTTTGGACTATTTTTACATTTCTGCTTACAATTATGTGAATCAATTAATTAATTTTTATGTATACGTACTGTATATATATATGTCTTGTTTGTATTATTTTATGATCAGATTTAATTTTAATTCTATCTGTTACTAATGTTGGAATTTATGTTAAAAATCAATAACATTGGAAATTATACAGAAATGATAATATAGGCTATATTAACCTCGAAACGCCTATATTATTACACCTATGTTGAGTGATACACCTCTGTATACCGCGTTTGTGGTATTATGTCTGACATTACGTAATGTGATTACTGACTTCTTTTATCAATTGATTACATTACATATAGTGCATGATAATAGGACTATATGGGTAGCACTATGCAATTACTTTTACTACCATTGAATAGATTATTTAAGTTAGAATATGTAATCTTTTTTTGTAGATACACAAATTGCAAATTTTTATGTAATTTTTTTTGTAATAGTGCATAATATACTTTAAAATAACAAGATTATTTGTATTTTTCTAAGATTATTTGAAATTATATTCGTCTTAAAGAATTAATGTAATTTGGTATGTATTAAAATTTAATTCAATATTGTGTATGTTAATTATAAGTGAGAATAAACCTTGGTCCCAATATCAAATGTGTGAAAACCAATGAATTTTTACATGTAATATTTTTATAGTTTCTTATATATATATGAATAAATATTAATAATAGTATTCTATTACTATAACTACTACTAATATATTCATATTTTATTAGAAATTTACTTTTACTTTTTATTAGAATTTTACATATTCTATTAAAAATGTATTTCTTATTAGATGTTTATCATAAAGAAATAGTGTTAATAACAGTAAAAAAAATAATATTTGAGATTGAAATGTTAATGAAATCCATTGTCATTGTTATAAATAATTTTAATCGTATGTAAAAATCGTATATGTAAAAATATTTATTTACAAAATTTATCGTTATATTTTTAATATTAAGAAGATGTACTATGATTTAATGGAATACATTGATGATTATGCATGGAAATTAATTAAAAAATTAAAAAATTTTTTAATATAATAGATAATAAATCTTCTAATGTTCCACTTGGCAGCCTTCAAGACTCAATGCTCGAGCTAGGTTCCTAGCAACGGCTAGTCGGAAGATTTCAATTTTATTTTGAAACTTTAGATCATCTCCATGTGCTTCTACACAACGTAATAATTCAAAACAATCACTGGAAGATAAAATTACATCTTTGGCTTCTAATAATGGAATAGCATCTGATAAAAGAATCGACCAAAAGCTGAAATAAAATTTTTCTATTAAATTGCTTTTCAATTTAAAGTTTTGGTGTAGACAAATGGATAGCTTACTATTTTGGTGTTAAATTTGAAACTAAAAGGGACACTAATAAACTTGCTGCTTCTTTAAATTCTCCAATGCCATACATTTGATGAAATTCGCAATACTTTCCTATTGTAAAAAACAATAAAAGTTATAATTGAATAAGAATTCAACTTTTTACTAAAAATTTGCTTGTTTCTCAACTCAAAATTGATTTACCTAAGAATGTAAGTCTATCACTAGCCATCATACAAAAACCTAAATTTTCTAATAGGTCACGACAATCCAATTCTCCATGTTCTGCATAACGCTTCAAAAACTGATCTGCAATATATGTTATAAAACCACTATCTTGCGCTTTTAATGCCCATGCAAGTGCATTTCCCAATCTTCCTTGCCTCATAGATTTTAGTCCTTGAATTTTACAAATGCTAGTAACTAACAAAGAGAGTTTTTAAATATAGTCAGTATGTTTTATATTAAAATGAATTATATATATGTATATAATAATTTGAGAAATAATAATACCTATATGATCCATCTTATTATCTCGTGCTATATCAAGAATTTTATTTACTCTTGCTTCTGACCCCATTGGAAGTGACTGTAACAGTATTTCTAGTCTAGCTAAGCCTTGCATAGGACAATGTATTAAGTAACTTGCACCACATTGCCACAAAGAATGATGTGCCATTAATGTGTTCCCATATTCTAATATAAGAGATTCATGAAGTTGACTGCTAACTCTGATAAAAAATAAAATAATTCTCATTTTGCAAACTTTATATAACATAAATTATGTACTAACTTACTTTATTTGATCTCTATCCAATATTTTAAGTTTTCCACAAACATATAATAAATCTACCAAATGAGTAGCAAACCATCCATTATCACCCATATATTGTATTTCTTTAATAACATGGTGTAAGTCGCTTTCCATAACAGCACGTATAGCATTATCAGAAGGTCTATTAGCTTGCCATCTTTTGGAAATACTATTAGCATGATGAGAAAGTTCAGGTTGCTTACAACATGGAGAAGTATAAAATAACTTTGCTGCCAACAGTTCATACCAAGCATCTGTATATTGTGAAAATTGCCACAATATATCTTGTTCTCCTGCAATTAACTGCATTAAATGTTTTTAATAATTTAAGTAACATTATGTCATTGTATTTGTACATGTATATATTTATATAGATACCTTCATAATCATTTCTAAATTAGTATCAACGATAAAAGCTTTACTATTTAAATTTGAATACAATTCTAGTTGCCAACGTTTCCAACATGTAGTAAATCCATCTATAGAATAACCGCCATACACATTATAGATGGGCATTGTTTTAAGAATATTTTCTGCCATTACAAAAGCAGGGTGATCTGCTTTGCTATGTAATGCTAATAAAGCTCTTACTAAATCTAACTTTCCATGTAATGCACAGCCTATTACAGCTTCCCAATAATTTGGATACTCCAAATCAGCACCGATTGTCTTCTGGGCTAATATTTTAACAGCTACAAGTTCTCTAGATGGAAAGTGAAATCTAATCCATTCTAACAATTGTGGTAATACTACATCACCTAAATTAAAAATATTATATATTAGGATTTTTCAATATATATTTGTCATTTTTTGTTTTTAATAGATGACTAAAACAAAATAATTTACCTGGTACTATATCTACATAAAGGATTTCGATCAAATGCCATACACATTCTATTTGATAAAAAATGGTTAGAAAATTTTCTAGTGATTCTTTTTTATCGCTCAAACATTTTCCACATATATCTTGCAAACTTTCTATACATGCTCTTAAAATAGACCTGTATTGCTTGCTATGTTTTAAAAGTTCTGGTCTAACATCTCCAGAAGAAGATTTTATTTTTTGAATGGACAGAAAGACACCATTACTTTCATTTACTAATTTACGTAATTGTGGAGAAAACAGAATCACTTCTGGCTTTAAAATATGTACCGTTGGCTCATATTTTTCTGGACTTTTTTTAGTTGAACTTTCAAATCTTTTATTCATATATATACTGATTCTGCTACTATTTACCCAACTTCCAGTAATACATAGATGTTTAGGAGTATTTGGAATATCCTACAAATAAAAAATATTTTTCTTAATATACTTTTATAAATGTAAAATATGATTAAAATATAAAATATGATAATATTAAAATGGAGTAAGCTATATAACCTCATACATTTTAAATAACTCGTACAAGAATAAAAATATTATAATAAAATTATAAATATTTTATCATGCCAGATGAGTTTTATAAGATCGGGACAATATTAATTGCATTAAACGAAAGAAATATAGGTTAGGCGTTAATTCAAAGCATGCATGTGGTTCACGAAGTTTTATTACTTACGATTGTAGGAGGACTGTAGTTTTCATCCATACTTAATACGAGAAAGAAACTATTAGTTCAAATATACTTTACTATATAATGACATTCACATCAATTTATTCGTAATTAACTTTATTATTTCTCCACAGAATTAAATGCACGGTATTGTCAACTATTGGTACCTGTATTTGATTGGGAAACTATCGATATATCGTATAATTCTGTACTGTACCTACATATCGATACTCGGCAAATATTATCGATAATATGAAAAGAAACGTTCTATTGAAACCTACAGTCTATGTACTAACCATACTGAGATTTTAGGAAGATTCAAAACTTTGACAGAATATATAAATAAAGCTTTTGTCTTATAATTATTTTCAACATTGTATTTTATACGTAAAAGTCTATGATTTCATACCTTTGATTGATAATTATCAGTAAATATATAGTCTGAAATTGGCGGGAAAAGAAACATTGATCAAAAAGATCAAAGTTAAATGTAATACTAAAGAGTAAGTAGCTGTTAAAATATATTTTCACAATAATTGTTATTCACATTAATTACTTATTTTTAAATTAATTATAACCAATAATTACATCCTAATTTTTTTTAGTTTCTACATGTTCAATATTCTACCGTATGTTTTAAAAGTTCAAGGATTTAAATTTCAATTATCAAACAACTATTACATCAATTACCAAATAACCAATGTATTATAATGCCAGTGATTTATAGAATTTTATAATCTCTATCGAAAATCAATATTTTTTAATATCACTTAAGACATATATATGTATACTGCATATAATTGGATCTATCATATACATTGAGTCATTACAAATCAACAAAACTATGCACTATATAACATCGAAATTATTTCAATACTTATTACACGAATATCAAATACAAATTGAACATTCACATCCAATAACGTTTGTTCATAATTATAAATATCATTTACAAATTAAAACAATACAACGTTGCCATAACGAAGGTTAGTTCAGTAACATTTTTCTACGCTTTTGTAATTTTTAAGCATAACAAAGCACGAGTCAGTTTCACAGACAAAGTTCTTAGCAGGTCGGGTTTACCATTGGCGACCGAACGTAGCCGAGGAGAAACGACCCTTAACACGATCGTGGATACCGGGTTGTGCACGAATAGCTTGAGCTTGCGCGGTGCTTTCGAAAGGCGCGTCCTGGCTCTGTCGTCTGATCGCGGTTGGGCATTTATTCGTCGTCGAGCTTTCGTGCTGGAGCGTGCGCGTCTCTCTCACCGTAGCGAAATAAAAAGAGAAGAAAGAAGGAGAGAGCGGTCTCGTTCGCGTCCGGCCGGGTCATCACGTACCAATCTCACAAGTAGCAGAGACGCTGTATCCAGGAAGGCTAGATATAGGGT